>NW_027176739.1:1624092-1664092 GCF_023349555.1 Cebidichthys violaceus
TTGCTGTAACATTATAGCCGCAAAATCGTCCATTTATGTTTCCTCTCTTCCTCGGGGTAATTAGCTGGCCTTGAAGTGGCTTTCGCTGCGCCTTCCTTTTTTTACACACACTCAGGGAGGCTGACTGAGAGCACTCATTTAACCCCATAATTATCAAGCCCACTGTATTTAAAAAAAAAGGAAAAGAAGAAGAAGAAGAAAAAAGAAGAAACCCCCTCCTCCCCCCACCACCTACCACACACACACACACACACACACACACACACACACACAGCTCACACATAATTACCTTCGCTGAAACCGACGAGTGTGTACATGCATGCGAGGGACACACACACACACACACACACAAAAGATCAAATAACACATCTTTGAAAACGGAAACTCACAGCTATTGGTAACAGAGGATATATAACACATATGTTCAGGTGCACACGCACACACGCACACACACACACACACACACACACACACACCCATTCATTTACAGGAGTAGAGTTACCCACGCTTGCAGGCTGACATAAATCGTCAGGATAAATTCGTAGCATAAATCATTAGTAAATACAGGCTCAACTGGGACCGACTCCGCCTGGATTTACTCCTGTTCTTATTAGTGGGAATCATTCGCACCAGGACCCATCTGCCTACCGGGAAGGCCGGTCCCAAATGGGTTAGAAAAGTATTTTGGGATGGATCTTGTTCACACACGTTTTAAGTCACACACACACACACACACACACACACACACACACACACACACACACACACTTCACACAGTTGTGACGGGTTGGACTGGAGACCACTCCACACTTACGTTACTCACGACCTCACTTAGGTAAAGAGACAGTTAGAGGTAGTTTGACACATTCGGCTACATCGCATGCAGTTCATCAGTGTACAGACGCTCATTAATAATGCAAGCAGCACGTGAAACATGAACGCTGGCCAACAGCGACGGCAGCGGCCGGCGAATAATAAATCTTCTGTTTGTTGGTCACATCAAAAGATGTAATTACTTCAAAGACGCGATTACTTTACAATTAGGTATCGACACCTTCTCTCTAAAGTGCGTCAGGAAATCGTGTCTCTCTGTAGTCTAATTTCACTTGAAAGGCCTTTGATTCATCGCCGTATTGTTGCTGCCTTTTATCTCCACTCTATTTGAACAGAAATGTGCGGCTGAATACAAGAGTTAATGGGATCTCAGACATCACTTGTTTGTAACGACGGCCCTCCACCTTGACCCTGACACACACACACACACACACACACACACACACTCGTACGTATGCATTTCACATACACATGCAAAGAAACGCGGTTGCATGCTTACGAGCGCACGTACACACACACACACACACACACACACACACACACAGGAGCGCCTTCATTTAGAGGGCCTGATGCTGATAAAACACCTCTAATGTATTCTTTAGTTTTCAGATGACACACTAAGTAGATCCGTCTCTTTTTACATTTGAAGCGGAAATTAAAGCGTCCCGCTTTTGTTCGGCCGCTCCAGAGTGCTTTTGAGTCTAATGTCTTTAATCTCACATTTCACGGAGATGGCACATTCAAAAAAAAAAAAAAAAAACACTCATCCACTCTCTTCTTCTTTCACGGTCCATGCTTGCTCTGGTGTGCAGGAAATACATTTAAAAATAAATAAATAAATAGTAATAATAAGCACAGTTGAATTCAACCTTGCTCCCTTGCAATCCTTTCAAGTGGCTGCAATCAAACTGCTGCAGGAGAGAGAGAGAGAGAGAGAGAGAGAGAGAGAGAGAGAGAGAGAGAGAGACAGAGAGAGAGCGTCCTCACAAAGACATCTGAGCTCCACGGCGTCTCGTCTGCTCGTCACATGAATCGGGGGGGTTTGCACTTGATGAACTGTCCGTCGGTGACAGAATGCAAAAAACAAGCGCTCCTGGATCCGGTTTATTGTGCGAATCGAACCGGTTCTGTGAAGTGACCGTCGTGACATAACGTGCCACTCGAGGGAGGAAGGAGAAACCGGAGGCTCCTTTGAGGGAACGACTGCTTCAGATGTGGTGCGACTCAGACAATATCCTCAATTCATGAGCCAACTTATCTGTGTTTTGATTGGTTGAAATGTAAGGTTTGAGCCCTAAACTTTAAAACTTTTAAATTAAAACTACAACTAATGTCATAATGCCTTCACAATTTGGATGTTTCATAAAAAGATTTCTGCCTTCTGATGTTGTTTTTCCCCTGGATCACCTGACAACACAGACTAAAGACTTCTGAATTGAAGTTTTTCCAGACCGTCATCTGTTCTGTTTGTTTGCATCTCTTCAGTGTTCAGATCTACATACAGTAACGCTTCATGGGAGAGGTGAGAGGGCATGATCACCACCTTATATGTTGAATAACCACACACACACACACACACACACACACACACACGTATATATACACACGATGAGTGAGGATTTGTGGGGGGAGAAAACAGCGCGGTAAAACTCCCCACACCTGCAAGCAGAGTGAAAGTGTGAGCGAGAGAGAAAGAGAGAAACAGAGACGAGATGTGCAGAGAGAGAGAGAGAGAGAGAGAGAGAGAGAGAGAGAGACAGAGACAGAGAGAGAGAGATAGAGATAGAGATAGAGATAGAGAGAGAGAGAGAGAGAGAGAGAGAGAGAGAGAGAAAGAACGTGAGAAGAAGAAGAAGAAGAAGTACGAGGCGGTCGACTCCTCACAGAAAGGAAGCGAGAATCTCGCAGAGCGTTTGATCCCGTGGAGGGAAACTCTCGACCTAGATCGGACCCATATTACCCTTGATCCGTATTAGATCCGATCCGATGGACTCTAGCGATAAGGAAGGCCGGTGTGTGTGTGTGTGAGAAGTGAAAAGAGCTGCACTGTGGGAAATACCTGAACTACTTGACATATAGACGGATTCTGAAACTACGACTATGACTAAGAAAAACAGCGATATGATTAATATGGTTCTGAAAAGAAAAGGTCTCGAATTTATAGGATGTCGTTTGATTTATGATAATTTGAGAACCGCAAAAAATACTTTATATATTGATTTCTATACATGCTTATCTAACTAATTGCCTTGACTTGGTGTGTCACCCCTTTATGTCTGGATACATAAATACCTTCTGTTTTCATCTGCATTATGTCGTTAACATGACCCTCCTGTACTGAACGTGTTTCATACTCTGTACTTTTAGGGCATCTTCTGCTCCCATGATACTCTCATTAATAATACACAGTCCGACTCAGACGCATGACGCTCACACACAGCTGATTTACATCAGAACAGATGCGACGGCCGGTTCACACTCCTGAGGAGACGCTTCCACGGAGAGACGCGCCGTGAACCTTTTCAAAAGTCCGGACGGCACGTCGGGCACCGAGAACACCAGAGCCTCACATCCAACAACAACAACGACAACGACGACGACCTTATGAATAAACATCCACAGGAGATCAACTCTTCCATCATTTCTTCTTCTCAGTTATGGACTAACTTAACTATGGAACTACTGAATCAGGACCATCGAGTAAATCAAAGAACAGCCACCGTCAGCCACAGTACTATGTATGCACGCACTGCAAAAACAGTATTTGACCAAGTACATTTGTCTATGTACTGATGAAAACACCTAATATTATATATGGGGACTTGAAGATCTTGCTATGAGTGCATCTCAAAGCACTCTTTGACGGTCTCGGTAAAAAAAACAAAACAGAAAAAGTCAATGCAAGTTTAAAACGTTTCACCAAGATCATGATCTTTTTGTACGTTTGTAAACCAAACACATCGGGTGCACGATGCAAACCCTGCAATCTGGTGTCTGACCTCCCCCCCCCCCCCCCCCCCCCCAGTACCACCGTGGTGACCTGCTGCGCCCGCCGTGACCCCCCACAGCCCGTCCCACCCCTGCAGCCGGTCTCGAGATGCGAGTAGGTCTCCAAATCTGGAAGTCATTGCCTTCTCCAGAGTCAGGAGCCCAAAATGAGAGCCTCTTAGTTGGAGGTTTGGGCAACATCAAAGACCCGGCAACCATAACAACGCAGCTATGTTTAAAAAAAGGCCAAACACCCCCCCCACCAACAAGCCCGCCCACTCCCCAATTACACACACACACACACACACACACACACACACAGGCTCATATGCATGCATGAATGCACGTATGCAGGGACACGCCCAGTGGTGTGCATGCAAACACACACACACACACACACACACACACACACACACACACACACACACACACACATGTCCACTGCTGCCACACACCACTGGAACATCTGGAGCGCGGCCATGATGAATCAGTAACCACTGCTCGTTACTAACAGACAGAAACACTGCGTGTGTGTGTGCGTGTGTGTGTGTGTGTGTGTGTGTGTGCGTGTGTGTGCGTGTGTGTGTGTGTGTGTGTGTATTACTATGCGTACTAACGTTCTCAGAGATCAATGATTCCAGCATTCACTGGGTTTTGATAAGAAGAGAAGCACATCTGTCTGGGTACAGTTGGTGGAGATGCTTGTGATCTGATCACTATTTACACAAGACGACAGACAGTGTTTACATTTGTGTTCAACCACGACTTGTCCCTCCTACTTCTACTAGTTTTACCAGAGAAGCGATATATGCATTTGCTCAATATTTTAAAAAGTTTCCAGTATTTCTTTCCAGTCCATTCATTCAGATGTGACGTCTTTTTAAAGTGGATTCGGCATTCATCCGCCTAAAGGCTGTTCCTGGCAATGTGAAGAAGGCTTTTAAATCTTCTTATTGATAGAGTCAAATGTATTTAACGAGCTTAACCGGTATTGTCTTCATGTATTCTTCGCCTGCGATTGCTTTTCCATCCTTTCGGATTCATTATTGATGTCATTTCTTTCGCACGAGGCTTCAGGTACACAGACGGACGGAGCAGGTAGAACCTTTGATCACGTGATCGTCTATCAACGAGTTGATCGATTGATTGACCGTAACACCAGACCAGACTCAGATTCACTTTTTTCTTCGATGTGGTGACAAACCCTCTCCGGGACAGACAGCTCCGGGCCGCATAAACATGACGGGCCTCATCCAATCACATCCGACCACTGCGACGGTATTCAGAGATGAGTCACGGCTCTCTTAGTGAGCGGACCGGGGACAGACGAGTCGGCAACTTTCTCTCCTCGACCGCGGCGACGGTTTCGCTCTCGACGAGAGCAGACCCTTTAATGATCGGCCCTGAGAGGAGCTAATTAACGGCGTCCCTTTTTGTTCGCTTTTTTTTTTTCGATCAGTTAACAACTTGTTTGTGACATCCGGGGCAATCATCCGCAACACGAGACATTGACACGGGGAGTCGGGAGGAAACCAGGCGACCGCGGAGGACGTAAATCCTCCCAGAGACACGCTTCCTCTGGGGTTCGCTTCCTCGAACAATAGATGTTACAAACGGCTTCTGGGCCACAGACGTATTTGTCTGTCGGTCCTGTGGGAGCCGGTTAGCAGAAGCATAAAAAAAGATGAAAAAAAAAAAAAAAATAAGATCCAGCGGTTTGATTGTCTAAAAAGCACAGAGGAGGCGGCGTCTGCGTCTGCATTTACTCTCAGGCAAGCAGAGCGGGATCGTTTCTACCGCGGTGTTTATCTCAGCTGATTTATCGGCTGCGGTTTGGGATGAACGGCTGACTTTTTTTTTTGTTTAGTTTTTGTTGTTTTTTTTGTCGTGACCTTTGGGTGAATCTGCTGCCGTCTTACTGTACCGCGAGGGGAAGGAAGCGCCGGGCCTGAGGAGCCCCAGGAGGTGACTGAGCCATCCTGTCCGGAGGTTCTGTGGTCCCGTCCCCTCTGCAGAGACGACTGAGCAGCGTCTGCAGCTCACTCATTGTGAAACACCCCCCCCCCACACACACACACACACACACACACACACACACACACACACACGCGCTCGAAAGGGAAATGCCGCCACATGACAAAATAAGAAAAGAAGAAAAAAAACATGCACGTGCATGTGACGTTTCCTGTGTGCAAGTATCTATTTATTGCACATTTTTATACCTTTATAAACAAAATATCACTTCATGCATCTTTACAAACAGTGTGTGTGATTGTATGTCTTGCAGGTTGTACTTTTACCATGCATGTGTGTATTTCTAAGCGTGCAAAGTGTTTTCTCGTGCAGGACAACTGTTGGTGGGGTGAAGTTTTATTTTTTTTGTAAGGGGGGGGGGGGGGGGAGCAGACGGCTCAATCAGCTCCATGCGTTCAGCCCTCTGGGCCGCCGGTTCACTCGCCGCTCTCTGTCTGATCGGCCGCTTTGATGTTTGTATCACAATAATCTCGTCCCTGGGCGCTTGTGTGTTTGGGGAGCATTGAAGGCCATGCAAAAGAAATACCTGGGGGGGTGTGGGGGGGGGGGGGGCTGAATGGCCTTGACATCCCCGAACCCAAACAGGAATATTTTTTCCGATACGCCTTTTTTTATTTATTCGCACACATCACATACGCTCTGTGAGAGATATTCAAGTTACATGTTTTTGCACAAATTTGCATTTGATTTGATCGTTTTTAAACTTCTAGAATACTTTTGAAGAGTAAACAGAACTGAACTTGCATCACTTCTTAAGAAGTGCAACATCTTTAAAAGTCTCGTTTTCTCTGACAAACACGTTCCACTTCCTGTTAAATAAAGACGGATCAATAAGTTGGAGACTGTTTGAGAAGCTGCAGGTCATTATTGGATGTCGGTCAGCTGACGGATGCATAGTTTCAGATGACATCAGGTAGGAACCAGAGCCCCGAGGGCCTCGTCCAATCAGCTCTCCCCTTTCATCCTGTCTCTCAGAGATCAAGCGGGCCGACTCAGCGCCGCTTCACGGACCATCATCCCTCACCAAAGATTACGGTGGTTGCAACAAACGACCTCTGACAGCCGGTTATTTATCGGCGCCGATGACCGGTGTCACACACTGGGAGCTGACTCCAAGTCTGCTGCTCTTCATCTTCAGGGGCGGGGGGGGCGGGGGGGGCGGGGGCAGAGTAGTGACCTCTGACCCTTACAGACTGGGTGAAGACCGTGACAATGAGTGGAGCGGTTTTCTGGTGTTACTTATATATTATATATTATATATTATGTTACTTATATTTTTCATCCGTTCTTCACAAAACTGACTTTTGACATCGACAACAGTCCTTCAGAGCAGACTGTGACTTTTATAGTTAATAGAAATATAACTTCTCTGTAACCCTTGAAAGGTTTTTAGAGATTCAAGGTCTCTGCAGAACAGAACAGCGTCTGCGATCAGTTGATTTTATCAATGTATTTCTGGATCAAACGTCGTTAAACCCAGTGAAGCTGAAGTTAGAGCATCTTTAACTTCTGCACTGGATTTAAATCAAATCCTTTGGATTTGATTGGACTGCTAAAAAAATGTGGGCGGGCTTAGAACGTGGCGCGATACAGAGCTATAGAAATAGGAGTAAAAAAACTGACTTTCCCTTTAAAAATCAACATAGTGGGATCGTCAGAGTGGCGGCCATCTTTACTGTTGCGGACTGGATCAATGCTATGAAGTGTTCTGTCCCTGCCAATAAAGCCCACTTGAATTAAAGCTGACTAGAGGAAAAAGAACACCGGAAAGAGATGTAGAGATGAAAAGAGACGTTTTTGCTTGACAAATGGTCCAAAACCCCCAAAGATATTCAAGCTATGATCATAGAAGAATAAGCGCCGGTAAACTCTTCACATGTGGAACCAGGGCGGAAGACGGAACCAGGGATATTTGTGCTTAAAACAATGGCTGCGACGATGAGTCGATAACAAGCGCGACTAATCAACTCATTTGTTTCAGAAGAAGAGATGAACCAAGACTAAGACCAGGAGGGAAGGAGAGATGGACGGATGTGTAGATAAGAGGGAAAAGGGTGGATGACGGAGGGATGGATGGAAGCGTGGAGGGAGATGGTGGGAGCGTCTCCGTCTCTCTCTCTCTCTCTCCTTTCATGTCCTAATTTATTCCGTCTGATTAATTCCTTTTACCCCAGCGGCTGGAGCGATTCCTCTGGATGTGCAGAGCGCCCCACCTCTCTCTCTCTCTCTCTCTCTCTCTCTCTCTCTCTCTCTCTCTCTACTGTACCTTTCTTCTCCTCTACCTCTCTCTCGGCCCCCCTGCCGGGCCGGTCCCCTCTCTACACGAGGAGCAGGGGAAGAAAAAAAAAGAAAAAAGGGCATGCCGTAACCACGGCAACCCGAGCGCCGCATCATCAAAAAAAAAAAAAAGATCTAAGATCTGTTGCTCCGCTCGTTTCATTTGTACGGGCAAAAAGATAGCAAAGGGTCAGTTCACCCAAAACATGTTCTACTAGTTCTGCTTAGATTCCTCCGTACCGGAGGTTTGTGGGACCATAGTTAGTTTTAAGCCTTAAAACTCAGTTTAAGTCATTTTTCGGACTGTCGACTGCTTTTCCTCGTCTGACATTACGATAAATTGAATATTTTGGAACTTTTTGTGAGTGGGGTTGACACAAAAAACCCCCGAACAAACCTGCATTCAATGACATTTATCACCAGCATTCATGTGCATTTTTCACATTTCTCTGAGGCTTTACAGACCAACCGATTGATTTATAAAGAAAACCCTCTGTAGATTCTGTAGAATCTGAACCGTTCTTATCCTCAATCTCACCCTGACTGACTGACTGGACCAAAGGGGCCGGAGGTCGAGTGAGTTAAAGCCGCCGCGGAGCGAGGATCATCTGCGACCACGGAGACCTTCCAAACGGGCGCTATACTGCCGCCACAGAACCGCGTCTCTAATGTTACGCTGCGTATACCGGACCGAAATAAACCCGTTTAACGGCTAGAGCCCGGAGGGGGTTCTGAAAGGACGCACACTTTTTTATTGCCTGTGTGAGAGTGTGCAGTCGTGTGTTTGAAAGGCTCAAAAAGAAAACAAATAAATTGAATGTTACGAGACTCCTTTTCACCAGAAGTGAGCGGCTTCAGGCCGACGACATCAGATGGACTGGAGGAACTGAACTCTGGAGTTTTGGTCCAAACACCTGGAAAAACAGCTTGGGTTTTCCTCTCGACTCTCATTTATGGTTATAAGTGGTTGTTACCACAAGCGGTTTGGCTCGGTCTCGGGGGGGGATATGTTGCGTTTCTGTACGATGGATAACGCCTGAAGTCAGTTACTGTTACGCAGCTGCAGCCGAGTCCTTGAGACACAGAAGCCCTGAAGCACAAAAATAAAGAACATCTTCTCACAGAAAGCACTTCTCACACATTCAATTCTTTAGGCCGTCCTCTAAAACCCTGACAGTTTGTCATCATGTCTTTTTATAATGACTTCAAATCTGTTGAATGTGATCACGTAATCTCCTCCCTGGTGTGTTTCCTATCAGAACAATGCAGAGATGTCATCAACAGAAACGTTAGGACTCTCTCTGTGTATGGAGTCCAAGCCGTGACGGTGAAACTAAATTCCTTCTCTCTCTCTCTGCGATGTCAAGAGATGTACTTTGTGTGTTTGGCAAACATCCTCGCTGGTTGACTGGCTTGAATTATAGATAGGAGACGCAAGCCACCCACTGCTTGTTTGTTTGTTCAAGACTTTTGAGTAAGCAGAGGGAATGCAAGAAGAGCAAGAGAGAGAGAGAGAGAGAGAGAGAGAGAGAGAGAGAGATGAAATAGGATGGAGAGAGCAGAGGGAGACGGAGGGGAGGATGAATACAAAAAGAGAAGAAGAAAGAGATATGAGAGAGAGAGAGAGAGAGAGAAAGAGACAAAAAGCAGAAAAAGATGGTGGACGGAGAGACGGATGGACAGTCTCTCCAGCAGAGATACTTGTTTGAATTTGAAATGCACTTTGACACTGAAACCAAAATCTACGTCAAAAAAAGACTTTATTCCACCTTCAGCTGCAAGTTTGGTTATTAGTGTGCCGGGGAGTCATATTTTGTAGAGGTTTTAAAAGGTTGATGTTGGAACTCCAGGACATCAAGTCCATCATCGGAAGAAAAATGAAAAGCTAATCACATTCAGAAGAAAGAAGAAAAGATCGAGAAAGAATAACAGCGAAACACTAGAATTACTCTCTCGCTGTTTTACGCCGACACCCATCAGTTAAGTTCGCCTCATTTTATCCTGTAACACTTGTGTCAAAATGACATGATTAGCGGATGAATTCTGGAGTTTAAGAGGACGTTTCGTGGCGACACTGATGCTCCGTCTCCGGTACGATAAAAGAAGAGAGACGCCGTCATGGTGGCAGAAAAATTTCCCCCGTTAAAAAAAAGAGTCACCGTCCTTAATTGCGCTGCCTTACATCAGTGACCGCGGGCCCCGGCGCTGCACCTCGGCGGCGGGTTCTTCTGGATCCAGAAGGTTGGGGGGGGGGGGAGAACCCTCCTCTGCCCATCAGATCACATTACACCAGGGCCAGGGCTCTGATGTGGCTTCAGACGGAGAGCGAACAAACCCAGGCCCGCGACCGCACAGACCAGCTCGGCCCCCGTCCTGTGGTCTCCTCGCTATGAAAGAATATTTTTGAATGCCTGGTACACCCCCCCCCCCTCCCCCCCCCACATGCTGCTCTCATTTAAAGGGGTTTTTAT
Source organism: Cebidichthys violaceus (assembly GCF_023349555.1). Taxonomy (NCBI): domain Eukaryota; kingdom Metazoa; phylum Chordata; class Actinopteri; order Perciformes; family Stichaeidae; genus Cebidichthys; species Cebidichthys violaceus. The sequence continues at coordinate 1,634,697 of NW_027176739.1, forward strand.
AAGGGGGGGGGGGGTGTAAAGTAGGCCGGTGGTTGTGACAAGTTGTTCTGAAGGGATGCATAAAGCGCTTCATCGGGTTTCACTTCCAGACAGACGGTTCTGGTACGAGGTGGAGGAGCTGGGAGGAACTGAGAGAAACGAATCAGCGCCACAGCTCAGATTGTACTTCTTGAGTTTCTTGAATAAAGTTATTAGTGCAGACTCACAGCCTTCTTTTCCATAAAAAATGAATTCTCGTCTGGTATAGGAGCATATATTTCCTCTTTTTGTATTTGCAGTAGTGTGAGCAGCTGCAACACGTCGCCTTTGTTTGCGTACTGTACAATTTTTCACTGCAAACATTTTGCCTCGTCAACACTATAGCGACGGCGCCGCCGCACACGTCATCGGAGCGCCCGGCGAGGGAACATCTATAGGTTATCAAAGAAGAAAGCACAATAAAGACGCTGTGATCCGCTCTGCTGTACGTAGTGAATACACACAGGTCTGTGGTGGAGGTTCACAGACCTGTGCCTAATGCCTCTTAATGGATCCAACGGGAACATTTGAACAACAGGATCATGAAAGAACTACATGTGGAAACCAAAAAAAAAAAACTACAAAAGAAAGCTGGAGAGACTGAGGTTTAAGGAAGACATAAACACTAATGTACAGGTAAATAAAGCAGTGAATGCATGTTTAAGAAGCAGGATAAATAACTGGAATGTTAGACTTGATAAATATTGAGAGTCCCACTAATGGACGGATACAAAGAACACACTAGCACCAGCCCCATTACAGCACCGTCAGCCCTCGTCTTTTCATCCGTCTCCCTTCCGCACATCAATTAAATCTCTCCACCCGGCCGGGGTCTTGCACTTTATTAGCGCCCTACCTTCCCTCTGCGCGTGTGAGGGAGTTTCTCTTTAATCTTCAGGAGATGTTCCCATTGATGGGCCCATTGATTTGATGTTGCGCCGGCAGCTTTTATCTCCAGGAACTCAAAGAGGTGTCGGGGAGAAGAGACGCACTCCCCGCCACGTTCAGCCGCGCTCACTCCGGCTCGTGGGTCGGCCTTGTAGGCGGGAAAACATCTTTGAAATGTGCAGTGAGTGAAGAAAGAGCTCGCCAGTGAAACGGCTGCAACTCCAAACTTTGTGTCTGTTTGAATCTCGTGTGAAACCAGGATGTGACCTCCGGTTCTGCCGAGTGAAGCCGATGTGGAAGTGTCTTAAAAGCTGCATTCTCTCTAGTGTCCACCAGGGGGCGACTCCTCTGGTTGTATAGAAGTCTAGTCTAAAATGACTCTACTTCTCTCTTGATTTATTTCCTCAGTAAACATTGTAAACATGAGTTTATGGTCTCAATCTCTAGTTTACAGTCTTCTTCAATACAGCATGATGTTCATTTAGTACATTATGCTCCATTTAGAGTCAAACAGACCATAAAGCAGGGGATGATTTAGGGGCGGGGCTACACGGTAGCTACTCGCTGCCGCTACCTGTCAACGGCATCTATACGTCACACCTTCGCATTCCAAATATGGAATTTTCTGTCAAAGTGGCGCAACCGTAAACCAAGATGGCGACGGCAAAACTGCAGAAGTCTAGGCTTCAAAACATCGGTCCACAAACCAGAGGGGGACTACGGTGTCGAGGGGCTTTTCGACATGGCACCGCTCCTCTGGAGGCATCTGTGTGCGCTGGGAGAGCGGAGCGAGGGCGCTGCCATCCCGCTGACCACGAGGAGCTCGATCCAGAACCCAGAACCCAGAACCCAGAGAGAGCCAGAGCTGGTGCGTTTTACACCGCACAAACCCCGAGGGAGGCGGGGTCTATCCAGTGTGTGTGTGTGTGTGTGTGTGTGTGTGTGTGTGTGTGTGTGTGTGTCTCCCCCAGAGAGCAGGGCAGGCCTGTGGTTTTTTTTTTTCTTTTATAGCGGAGCGCCTGCCAAACTAACAGAGGGGTTGATATTCTGCTATCGATCATCTGAACTAATAACATGGTGAGTTGCCCACGCTGTGTAATTATCACCCCAAAAATAAAGTGGCTGGCTCCACCACTCAGGGCCCTCTGCCTTTAAATCAGCTTTTGTCATCTCCTCACTCCTTTGCCTCTCGCGGCCCTCGGATGACGTCTCGAGGAAGAACCGGTAAACAACACGGAAAACGAAAACATCTGCATGAAAACATTTTCCCCGTTTGACTCAATGGTGTTAAAAGGCCATAAAGAGTTCCCGCGGGTCGTCGTGTCGAACGAACACGTTTCTGTGTCAGACGTCTCGGGACCTCGAAAGAGTTCTGTGAACGCTTCCTTCCTCTCCACTGTGGTGGGAAGACAAGCAGCAGTTATGTGGGAACTCATGACAGCTGAAACACACACTTCCATACCTGAATAACATGAGCTGCAGCTTCTATGAGTCTGTTGTTCTGTGTTTTGCAGAGGTGTTTTTACCAGAAGCTTGTGTTCTCGTGTTCTAGAGATTTGAATGCACACAGCCATTGTTTTCCATTAAGCTATGAAAATCAGCTCATGGTTGTGCACATCCAAGCCTGGCGTCTCTCCTCTCACAAAAGTTGCACTATCATTCTGAGGAAGGAAGGAAGAAACGTCTATTTCCCTTTTTATAAAAGTAAATTACATATCTGCTGTCGGTCGGACAGAACTAGCAATTTGAGGATGTTTCCTTTAGCTCCGAAAAATTGTAAAAAGCCTTTTTTCTCTTATTTTCTGACATTTTAAAAGACCAGACAATGAATCGATGAATCAAATCAATATCCAGCAGATCAAAAATAATCCTTAGTTTCAGCCCTTAACACATGTAGACTGTGTACATTTCAAGACTTTGCTGACTGATGTCCATATTCTGCAGACATGTATTGAAACCAATGGCTGCTAAAAGAAGTACAAATACATGTTCTGCAAACAAAAGAACCCACTGGTATGGTCCTTCAAGAGTCCGTCGCTTTATTCTTGTCACTCATCCAGCCACAAATCCATCCCTGTTTTTTTCTGTTCCCTCATCTCTGCATTCTTCTACTCATCCCTCCATCACTCTTATCCACCCCGTCTCTAGAAGAACGTCTGATGTTTGCGTCTGTGGTCGGCTGAATTGTTTAGTCGTGATTTGTAATGTAAATATGTGGCTGCGTGTGAGAGCACCGCTCCCTCTGGACGCCCCCCCCCCACACCACCCCACCCACCCCCCCGAACACACACACACACACACTGCATATCCAGCAGCCGCCTGGCTCGGCTATGTTACTCCTACGAAGCCATAATTGTTCCCGGGCCTCGGCTCTCTCAGCGCCGGTCCACCAGAGCCAAGCGGCTAACCATGAGCAGCCCTTCTGGGCCGCTTGGCCTCCAGGCTCCACTGCAAATGGGGGGGACATCAGACCACTGAAGAGTTCCCGAAGGCCGAGGTGATGCGTCCGTTAAGCTTCTCCAGACAGTTCGAGTAAAAAACAAAAAAAAAAACAATTCTTGACCTCGTCAACAGAACAACGCGGGCCTCAAGGACCCGGCTGTCCCCGAAGCTTTCGACCGCATCGCTCGGTCTTCATCCGCAGACGATCGGCTGAAGTATCTTTCCGTCCATGTTGGCTTGAAATTTAAAAAGATGAAGATCACGTAGTGTGGTTGAAAGCTCCAGCACAGCTACTAAATGGACCTCAGTTAGAGAGGATCAGTGGACTGAGCTTTCCTAGTTTAAAAGGGTGTTTTTGGTGTAATTCTATCATCATCTTGAATTTGTTTTTTATTATATTTTGTGAGGTACTGCTGGTGTTTTAGACTACAAGGTTTTTTTTAAAAGTGCAAGAATATAAAAACCTCCACATTACCAATAAGATAAGCTCTCTCTCTCTCTCTCTCTCTCTCTCTCTCTCTCTCTCTCTCTCTCTCGTTTAATCTCGGCCCAAAAGAAACACTCCCGACGGAGGCCAAACCCGAGATCGCCGCTCCCCATCCTGGACTCCTTCCCTCCAGCCACTGCATGTGATGCATCAAAGCCCAGCTCAACACCCCCCCCCCCTTCACTCCGCTGATCAAACTTCCATGGCGGAGTGACATCATTTCCAAGACTTGTGCTTTCCTCTTATCGTGCATCTAAAACACGGATGGCCTCGACTCGTGTTTTTCTGTTACGGTATAGTTTCCACCGTAGCTCGGATGCTTTTTGCAGACGGTGTCTTTAAGGCGGTGGAGAAAAAAAAAAAAAAGGAGACGCAATTGAGCAAGTTTTAAAATGTTCCACTGACACAGAGCAGCACACAGTTAAGGGAGGAGCCGAGAGCGTGTGTGTGTGTGTGTGTGTGTGTGTGTGTGTGTTCTTCAGGTGACGATGAGACTCAAGGCCTTTATTTTCCATGGTAAACCACAACAGGCTTAACCTCGTCTAACTGTACACAACGAGCATAAACACACACAGAGACTAGAGGCGCCCTCGGTGCACTCCTCTCACTTCAATCAACACTGAGAGACACACACACACACACACACACACACACACACACACACACACACACACACTTTAACTCTGCTGCTAGTTGGAAATCATATTTCTTTCATATCCAGATTATAGTTTAATGCGACGGTCTCTCTTGGCCTCTGAGGAGGAAGCTACAGATCAACCCGTCAACCGCCATTTGAATTTAAACGAGATCACATAAAGTAATGCGCATTATCATTTACTGGTACGCATGTTCAAATGTTCCTAAGAACTCTGCCAATAAAACCACCCCAAAAAAACCAAAACGATGCAGTTACTGTGAAATGACTGTTCATGTTGGAGTTGTTTTCCGATACTAACTGAGTGTCTAGATTGTTGATCGGTCGGTGCAGCGATATGACATCACCTTATCGCGTTAATCAGCTCGTTTGTGCCACACAGGAACAACAACAACAACAACAACAACACGCGTCACTCGACACCCGGGCTGTACTTCCTGCTGAAAGTAGTACAAACTAGTACTATGCAGCTGTAGTTGAACACTGTCATGCACAGTGGGGTTTTTTTTCCGTGATCATGCCACACAGTGAACAACAAATCTGTCTTGAAATCAGCAGCAGGAGAAGCTAAGCTACGTTAGCTGTTAGCTGCCAGTGGGGGGGGGTAAGGGAGGTTCCATTCAGGGACATTGTGATGCGTTCAAGCACCTGGGTACTTTTGTGAAATTCAACAACAACAAAAAAAAAAAAGCAGAAGGAGAAAAATAGGATCAACAGTGGTCTCCTTTGCTTCCTCGAATCAAAACAGCACACAGCACTGACTTGATGCTCGGCTAATGGGTGTTTAATTGAAACCAGTGTTCCCTCAGCTGGCCTGGGATTAATGGGACTCTGTGGGGGGGGTCAACTGGAGCCTGGATGGCACTCATGCTGCGCTGCTTGTTTGTGACAGTGTCAGAGTTATGGCTGCCTTTAATTGGCAGCATTAAGACCCCGGGACACAATTCTTTAAAGACAAACAGAGAAGAAATTAAGAGCTGGGAGACGCCGGGGTGGAGGAGCGAGACGAGGGGGCAGGAGGAGAGACGGGAGGAGAGAGACGAGGGGGCAGGAGGAGAGAGATGAGGGGGCAGGAGGAGAGAGATGAGGGGGCAGGAGGAGAGACGGGGGGAGAGACGAGGGGGCAGGAGGAGAGACGGGGGGGAGAGACGAGGGGGCAGGAGGAGAAACAGCAGGAGACACGGGAGGAGAGAGACGAGGGGGCAGGAGGAGAGACGGGAGGAGAGAGACGAGGGGACAGGAGGAGAGACGGGAGGAGAGAGACGAGGGGGCAGGAGGAGAGACGGGGGGGGAGAGACGAGGGGGCATGAGGAGAGAGATGAGGGGGCAGGAGGAGAGAGATGAGGGGGCAGGAGGAGAGACGGGGGGGAGAGACGAGGGGGCAGGAGGAGAGACGGGGGGGAGAGACGAGGGGGCAGGAGGAGAAACAGCAGGAGACACGGGAGGAGAGAGACGAGGGGGCAGGAGGAGAGACGGGAGGAGAGAGACGAGGGGACAGGAGGAGAGACGGGAGGAGAGAGACGAGGGGGCAGGAGGAGAGACGGGGGGGGAGAGACGAGGGGGCATGAGGAGAGAGATGAGGGGGCAGGAGGAGAGACGGGGGGGAGAGACGAGGGGGCAGGAGGAGAGACGGGGGGGAGAGACGAGGGGGCAGGAGGAGAAACAGCAGGAGACACGGGAGGAGAGAGACGAGGGGGCAGGAGGAGAGACGGGAGGAGAGAGACGAGGGGACAGGAGGAGAGACGGGAGGAGAGAGACGAGGGGGCAGGAGGAGAGACGGGGGGAGAGAGACGAGGGGACAGGAGGAGAGATGGCAGGAGACACGGGAGGAGAGAGACGAGGGGGCAGGAGGAGAGACGGGAGGAGAGAGACGAGGGGACAGGAGGAGAGACGGGAGGAGACAGACGAGGGGGCAGGAGGAGAGACGGGAGGAGAGAGACGAGGGGGCAGGAGGAGAGATGGGGGGAGAGAGATGAGGGGGCAGGAGGAGAGACGGGGGGAGAGAGATGAGGGGGCAGGAGGAGAGACAGCAGGAGACACGGGAGGAGAGAGATGAGGGGGCAGGAGGAGAGACGGGGGGGAGAGACGAGGGGGCAGGAGGAGAGACGGGGGGGAGAGACGAGGGGGCAGGAGGAGAAACAGCAGGAGACACGGGAGGAGAGAGACGAGGGGGCAGGAGGAGAGACGGGAGGAGAGAGACGAGGGGACAGGAGGAGAGACGGGAGGAGAGAGACGAGGGGGCAGGAGGAGAGACGGGGGGAGAGAGACGAGGGGACAGGAGGAGAGATGGCAGGAGACACGGGAGGAGAGAGACGAGGGGGCAGGAGGAGAGACGGGAGGAGAGAGACGAGGGGACAGGAGGAGAGACGGGAGGAGACAGACGAGGGGGCAGGAGGAGAGACGGGAGGAGAGAGACGAGGGGGCAGGAGGAGAGATGGGGGGAGAGAGATGAGGGGGCAGGAGGAGAGACGGGGGGAGAGAGATGAGGGGGCAGGAGGAGAGACAGCAGGAGACACGGGAGGAGAGAGACGAGGGGACAGGAGGAGAGGCGGGAGGAGAGACGGGAGGTGAGGCGGGAGGAGAGACAGGAGGAGAGACGGGAGGAGAGACGGGAGGACAGACGGCCGCCTCGCTCTGCAGCGTGCAGGGGGAGCCAATGGGTCCTCTGGGGTCCTGACAAAGGACTGACTGTACATGTGCCTGCTGTAAATCTGCTTCTGTCTGGTGGGGGGGGGGGGGGACATAAAACCGTCATCGATGGAGTCTGACTGACTGACTGTGTGTCTGTCTTCCATTCCCTGAGAGTCTGAAGTGGAATGGATGGCGCCTGTTCCACCAGAGTTACAGCGTGACATCTGCAGCTCGACGGTGACGACGAGGGCGGGGCTTCATCAAAACAAGCCGATCCGTGCGTCATGTTCATTCATCTGTTCCGTCGTCGGGAACTTTTTCTTTGGAGGTTTCAATGATCCGCATCAGAGTTCATGTGATCGACCGCGATGTCTGATGGAAGCTTATATGGTGGCGTGCAAATACAAATTTCATTTTCCTTTCCAAACATGCAACTACAGTCAGTTTGTGATCGATTTTTCACGGGTTTTGATTGGCGTTTAGCCCACGGTTGGGTAATGTGTGACATCCTTTAAATCCTTTAAGTCGGGGAGACCCAACCTGTACGTGAAGAATGACGCGGAAACAACGTGGCAGGAAGACGAAATGTGCCGATTCTTGTGCAACATGAGGTTTGCTATATCTGATATTTAATTACAAGTCAAATATTTCTTTAATAAATAACAGGAGCTACAGAAAAAAAAAAAAAAAAAGAGTCGGCCTCGATCGTTCGGCCGCCCACTTTGGTTTCTTCAAAAGGAATCCACTTCCTATGGTTGAGAGAAAAACCGGCTTTTGAGTTGTTTCACCGGCTCTGGACCCGCTTCTTTTCCTTGAGTGCGGTGGTGAAACGGTTAAAGGTGTTCTTAAGGTGTCGAGAGTCTGCTTCAACCGGCGCTGTGGTTTGGCTTCACCAGGTGCACAGCGTGGTTACCGCTTCTCACTGTTTACTGCTGCCTCCCTTCCGCTGCTGCAGTTATCTTCTCTTCCTCCATTGTTCTCTCTCTCTCTCTCTCTCTCTCTCTCTCTCTCTCTCTCTCTCTCTCTCTCTCTCTCTCTCTCCCTCCATGTGATCGACCCAGTCTGTACCTGATAAATCAGATGTGTTTCGTTTGTTCTTCACTTCCTGCCCACCCACCCTTCACCCTTTCATCTGTCCTTGGGGTGCATACAGTGTTCCCCACATACATGTCCTGTATGTGCAACGCCTACACACGTCACGCACGCCCACGCACACACACACACACACACACACACACACACACACACACACACACACACACACACACACCACAGTGCAGTGCACATCACAGTTGCTCTAGTTTTTTTTTTTTTGTTTGGCCCTGAAAAATGCTCACACAAGTCGATTTACCGCAACACCTTCTCTATCTCTCACTCACACACACACTCACACACACACACACACACACACACACACACACACACACACAGATAAAAAAAGCTTTATTACTTCCTGAAACTAAACATATTAACTTCTAAACTTTGCGTGGGAGTTTGTCATTAAAGCTCCTTGTTTTTGTACGTTTTGTCTTCCTTCCTCTTTCAGAGACAAACGTCTCTCCTCCTTGTTCTCCTCAAGGCCACCTCTTCTTCCTCGCTCCTCGTTTTCCATCCACTCCGAAAATCCTGACGCAATTATCGGACGCGCGTTTTGACATTTTCTCTTTTGTCCTCACCAAAAAAAAACAAAAAAAAAACACACATTCTGAATCGCGAGCGTTGCATCTCTTGAAAGTGTTTTCTCTCTGCAGACCCACAGACTATGGGCACGGGGGCGGCTTTCCTTTACGCTGCAAAACAAAGGAAGGAAATCAATTTGACGCATGGCCCGAGCTTTCCTTTAGAGGAAACCTGTTGAAGAGGGAATTCCTCCCTCTCCCTTTTCTGGGCTTCAAAAAAAGACGACATTAACACATGGCCCCGGTGCCAAAAACACACCGGCTTCTGCAGACTCTCGGCTGCGACGCCGTCATCACCTGGGACTCGTTTCCCTCTTCTTGGCGCCGTTCTGTGTCGGTCGCTGATGTACCGCCTCAAAAGCTAATGACACAGTCACGTCAAGCCATGTGGGAAAACGTGCTTTACAGCAGGAAGCAGGAAGAGGGCGCTGGCTAAGTAAACAAAACAACGTGAATATACATGTGAACGTACGGTCACCGCTTCCATGTCATCTCACACACACACAAACACACACACACACACACACACACACACACACACACACACACACACACACTGAAACCACGGCCAGTAGCTTCCAGTTGCTCCAAGAAGCATTACATGAAGCCTGCAAAGATGGGTTTTTGGTGCGATATGTGAATCACGCAATTCTCGCGGGATTTCCTGAGAATCCCGCTGCCGTAATCCAAGATGAGGACGACCGGAATGCCGAACTAGAGGCTTCAAAACTAAGTGCACTAAGTCCACTTCAGGGTTGATCTAACACATCTAGTGATGAAATGTAACAAACGTGTTCATATGCAGCCATTTTTATCTCTGAATCGTTGCTCAGTTTCAGCCATCGTTGTAGAGAACATTTGCATTTATCGTTCAAATTCTCACCCGTCTCACACTGAATATTTCTGTCTCCGTCTCACTTGTTCTTCAAAACAAAATTTTTCTGTACAAAAATACACAAAGAATGTCACTGACAAGAAGCATTTTGCAACATTAAACGTGCGTTAAATGAATCAATCAACTACAAGAAAGAAAGAAAGAGAGAACCAAACATGATCCATTGTCCCTGCTTGGTAGGCGTGGTGCTTTTGAACAATGCACACTGTGTGTTAAACTGTTGCTGTGTGTGTGCGTGTGTGTGTGTGCGTGTGTGTGTGTGTGTGTGTGTGTTAAAGCACATTATTAGTGGCATGTTTGACTATTGCATGTATGTTTATGTGTCACGTGTGTAATATATATATTACACACACACACACACATATATATATATATATATATATATGATTAGTTTAGGAAGGCGGAGGCAGCTTCCTTTCCTCAGCAGATGAGGATCATATGAGGGAGGATTACACTTTTGCTCCTGTGTGTGTGTGTGTGTGTGTGTGTGTGTGTGTGTGTGTGTGTGTGTGCGTGTGTGTGTGTGTGATCACAGCCATGTGTGCCGAGCTGCTTCATGCGGCCGTGGAGGCTCCAGCTGGTCTGGGCAGAGCCACGGGCACGGGTTGGAGGAGGAGGAGAAGGAGGAGGAGGAGGAGGAGGAGGAGGAAGATGGGGTGAGTTGAGTTTCATTTAGTCATCTATTTTTATGAACACTATTTTAATAAAGTGCATATTAAATGGATTATAAAGGGCGGCCGCAGAGGGGTGAGGTCCAGTCATCACAGGATATTATCGATTACTGACGTCCACACGGCGCTGAAGAACACATCGTGACATTACTGCTTCATAAAGTCATAAAGTTATTAAGTATTCTCTCTGGTGACGGCCTAGTTTTGATATCGACGCAATAGATTCACATTTTTGGGAAATAACGTTGACATTCTGGTGACGGTGACCTTTCCGACACATTGACGGATGAATAAAGCGAGAGTGAAGTCAGTGGAGCAGAAGCCTGTAGGAGGAGCACCGGGCTTTCAACGGTGCAATAACTACTTCCAGGTCTGTCCCATGATGCCACTGGGCCCAAAGAAACCACACTTTCCCCCTTATTGACTAACAATAGTCCTTATTTAAGAAGTATGTCCTAACAGTTGTAAAAATCCACTAATAGCCGAATCATCATAATAGCCGATGTTGTTCTCTTGCGGTTGTTCATGTCAACAAACCCTAACCCGAGCAGTTGAGGGGCGGAGTTAAAGGAAACTCTAGTGCGCTGGCCTATTTCACACGCAGGAAGTTCATTCTTTGTAGAAAGAACGAGGGCCCCCGAATCCAGATCTCCTCCGATCACACTTCCTCCTGATGCCTGAGCTGTGGGTGATAAATCGGTAGATCACTCGTTCATGAGCAAGGCAGCGTCAGGCTCGACTTAAACATCGCTTCTCTTAACTTTACAAATAAACCCATTAACGTGAATGTACCTTATTGTTATTTGATATTAAAATAAGAAACACGGCTGTGGTGGAAGAACATCGTCTAAACCTTGAAGTCACAGGAGCAGCCGAGAACATGAAGTACCCACCGACATGCAGACAAGCACATACAAGAATCTAAGTACCATCCTGGACCAGGTCCTCACTCAAAACACACACACACACACACACACACACACACACACACACACACACACACACACACAAGATGTGTGAAGTTAGTTCCCCTCGCTCTGGGAACACACACACACACACACACATACACACACACACACACGATGTGTGAAGTTAGTTCCCCTCGCTCTGGGAACACACACACACACACACACACACACACACACACACACACACACACACACACACAAGATGTGTGAAGTTAGTTCCCCTCGCTCTGGGAACACACACACACACACACACACCCCCATCTCTCCGTAGAGGGTAAACAGGTTGTAAATTTCCTCTCGGGGACGGATGAAAGAGACAGAGCACATGGCAAATCGTCGCGTACGATCGCAAACACGGCCGCCACGGCGACCGTGTTTGCGAGCAGAAGAAGCTCAACACCGGAGGACTTCATACAGGAGCTGATGGACGTGTGCTCAGTGCAGCTTTAGCTTCTTTTCTTAACTTCCTCCTGTGCAGCAGTTCAATTAAGTGGCAACATCAGCATCAAGGGCAATTCCTGGTTATGCAAAAGAACCTGAGGTCTATTCTCAGACTTCTCTTTGTTGTTACACATTATTAGTTTCCCTTTCTTTTTTTTGGAAAGTACAGATTGTGTGTGTGTGTGTGTGTGTGTGTGTGTGTGTGTGTGTGTGAACGTTACTAATCTGGAGAGGCAGTGACTGCTTTGTGAAACTCTTCAGTCTGATTATTGACAGCAACGAAGAGGAAATGAAAGGAGTTTTAATTCCCAGAGGTCACGTGATTTCTCTCTCGCTCTAACAGAAACAGTACGATCGACTCGATACCGCTTCGTTTACCACAAAGACAACGGCAACGCCGTCAACAAGTGGAGTTCCCATTGCCATCGATGTTTGAATAAGTAAACAAGACAGAACCAGATCTAACGACAGGAGTGCGGTTTCACAACCAGGACTCAAACAGACGTACGGTTCGTATTTTATTTGCCAAAAAATGGATGTTCTGATGACAGCTGTCTGAAGTCTCTGCACCGATCTGACTCCATGTCAACATGTCATTGATCAGCTGGTTAACACTTCACAGGATCAACACACGTACATCCCGATGTCCTGCACACATTAGCTACTTCCAACATTAACGAAAGGAACAACTTCATCAGTGAGATACTGGTAGCAAACTCCTAAATGTCTTCACTTATTCATTTTGAATCTACGTAGTTACACCTTTAAATACACCTCCGTCTTAAACACTGCTCCATGTCGACTCAACATCTGTGTTTAAAAACTCCTCACTGTCACGAGAGGGAGGAGGGACTCGACATGTTTGAGCTGACCTACTAACTCTGTGATGTGGGTCTCTGTGTGTGTGTGTGTGTGTGTGTGTGTGTGTGTGGGGGACACGCCCAGCTACATGCAACATGAAAACAATAACAGACTGGGCTGCACACTCATTATTTGGTTGGGTATTAATCTCAGATTCTGGTCACATTCAATGTGTTGTAAGCCAAAAAAAAAAACTTCCTTTTTACGTAGATTCAGGCATTCATAAAGTCATTTATTTCACTTCTTCGTAGATTAAAGTTCATTCTCTGTGTTGAAGGCAGTGTTCCAACAGCTCCCAATACATTTAATTTAATTTTGACTTAAAAAGGAGTCCGTTTACTTGAATTTAACGGGATCTGCTGGGTTGCATGCTCTCTAAACTCTTCACGCATAATTCAAAAGAACACAGCTGTGAGGAGACGGGGATTCAGATTGAGTTTTTGTGCGTTTATCACATTTCTGTCGAGACGCCTGAACCACACTTTTGAAGCCAGCTCCTCTTCTGTGAACACAACACTGCAGACAAAAGACAAGTCCAACCTTTGTGGAGAAACAGCATCGACTCCCCCCCCCCCCCCCCCCCCCCCCCCACACACACACACACACACACACACACACACACACACACACACACACACCAGGGATCAAGAAAAGTGCATCTTAAGGCCTTATAGATTCGGGAGATCAGCTCCGATCCAGACCCCTATTAAAAAGGTCTCTGATCTCGTGACGGCTCTGCCGCTGTTTCCACATGTTAAATGATCAACAGACCATGTGTGCGGTAAGAATGACTGGATGTCTGTGGGTATTTTCATGGCCCGCTGGTGTGCGAGAGACAGAGAGAGAGAGAGAGAGAGAGAGAGAGAGAGAGAGAGACACACACAATGCTGTCATTGATTAACTTACGAGCTGAGAACACACATCTGGGAGGCTCGCTCTGTCAACAACGACACGAGAGAAACTCTGCACCGGCTCAATGACTCACCTGGGTGCAACATCCCGCAACTCTCTCTCACACACACACACACACACACACACACACACACACACACACACACACACACACACACACACACACACATATGAAGACCTCGCAGACAAACACTGGAGCCTGAACAAAGAGTCGAAACTCGCCCTCCGTCTCTGTTTCCGTCTCCGTCCCTTCTTCTCTTATGAAAGTTCTATTTGAGATGAATTCCTGTGGCCTCTGTCTCTCAGTCGAGGAGGTTTCTGTTGTGCTGTAAAGCAGAAAAATCCTCACATTTGAGAAGCTGGAACCAGAATATAATGTGGACATTTTTTTTACCTGATTAACGGATGAAGAGAGGTAATTTAAGAGGCCGATGGAAGGTGAAAAAGGCGGATGGAAGACGAAAAAAGGTTTCACCTCTCTGGCATCATCCTGGTGACAGGAAGCGTGGGAGGAATGCTGGGAAATGTGGTCTTAATTTTACAGAAACACTCGCGCTAACGGCCGCCACATGAAGCCACCAGCCGTGACCTCCTGTTCCCTTTTTTCCCTCCGTTCCAACAAAGGCGTCACAATTGACCTCAGAGTCGGTTCGCGTCGCGAAGATTTGAGTCCGTGTCAGAATGCGTCTGGATTTCATCAGAAACGAGAGACGCTGACTTAAATCATATCGATCAAACAAAACCCGCACTTCCTTCGCCAACACCTGTCTTTTACTGCTCGACAGTCCCCCCCCCCCCCCCCCCCCCCCCGTCCCTCCCGTCCCTCCCGTCCCCCTCCCGTCCCCCCCGTCCCACCTTCCCGTCTGCGCCGGAAAGAAATAAGTGGATGAATAATTACAGGTATAAACACCTTGGGGCCATCTGAAGGGGCTTTCCTCTTCTTCTGATATTCTTTTAAACATTTCCGCCTCTTGAAAAAAAAAAGAAAGTCCTCTGAACAGTTTCTCTTTAGATGTCACAGCCGGCTACTTCAAAGCCGACGAGGACGCTCTTATGGTCATTTGTATTTTAATCTCCCCCCCCCCCCCCCCCCCCTCTATAATGCTCTCTTTACCTCTCTAGCCCTCCCTTCTTACAGTCTATTTAACGGTCTTCATCCACTTCTATTTTCATCTCTTGCTCATATTTCCTGTTCCTCTCTGAAGCAGCTCAGTCTACCTGAGACTGAGTAGAGCATGACAATCTGTGACCACACACACACACACACACACACACACACACACACACACACACACACAGTTAACTGTACAGTGCTAATAGGACAGAACAGGACATTTGAAGACGTCCCCTTGCGTCTGGCTACCTGCATTTGGCACGTAAGCCTTATTTTATGATTTTGAATGGACCAAACACAAATCAACAAAGAACACTTATGGAAACGGTCTGTGCTCTGCAGCTCTACGTCTGCTCTCATCAGGTCAGGAAACCACTGAAACTATAATAAACTGCATTTCTTTACATGAACTAGCAGGGTTGAGGTCGATAGGCGGCTCCATCGACCGTGTGCAAAGTGGTTTTATTGCTTCTGAAGGGCGACTTTTAAACTCCTAACTGTGGCCCAATTATTCCATTTATTAACAGAAACAATAGAAAATACATTTCATGTGAAAGGAGGGAACTTGTCGTACGCTTTCATAAACTCAACACAAAGAAAAAGCGGATTGTTGGGGGGTTTTTTTTGCGTGTTTGGCCAATCATCAGCCTAATTTCACCCGATAATCTGAGACTCGACACGAGCGTAATCTCACGCTTACACACATCGCAACAATGGCGAGTTAAGACGCCGCCGGCTCCTCCGTCCACGTGGGAAACACCCGAGAGTAAAGAGTGTATCTTTGACGGCGCGGACGGAGAGCGGCGTAGCTGTTACGTTAAACTCTTGACGTCTTAATATACTGAATTTATACCCAGCAGAAAGTCCTTAAAGACATATTTTGTAGATTTCCTTCCGACCCGAGTGAAAGCTGCTTTTCTTTAAGGCCTCTTAAACCTTATCGTAGCCAGTCAGAGGCAGGGAGGCCACCGCACCGCTCATCCCAGCCCCTGGGTCTGTATAGGGAGGGTTGGGTGTGGGGGGGTGGTGTGGGGGGGGATTAGGGCCTGTGTTGCTGCCATTGTTTACCAGGAGACATGGGGCTGGCTGAACAACCCCCCTGTCAGCACCGCCACACAAAAGGAAGACAAGGAAGTGGCAAGATCCTAGATACTGGCACACACACACACACACACACACACACACACACACACACACACACACACACGCCCTTCCCTTGATCTGGGGAGGATCGACTGTGTGTTATTTGGGAGATACAAGGAGGAGGGTGGGGAGGGGAGCTTGTTAGCAGCTGATTTATGAATGGACACGAGGAAGAGGAGGAGGCATGCGGAAGATGTTTCTGAGCGAAAGACGTGGAGCTTTACATTCTGAGAAATGAATACAGAGAAGTGGCTGATTGTCATTTAACGGTGACTTCTGAGCGTGATTTGGAAATTCTGGTTTGGTTCAGAGAAAGTTGTGAGGGGGTATTGTGACAGCTGAGAAACTTAAATACTTAAGAGATGATTAGAAATGACAGCTTCACCCTCTGGCCCTTTCCCAAACATGTACAAGCTGTCTGTCAGCAGTCTTCCTGTCAATTTTCAATTTCAGTCTAAGAAACGAAATGTCAACACGAGCAGGAAATTCCCCCCAAAACAAGACGACGGCCTGTACATTCCAGCGACTGTGTTTTTTTTTAAAAAACAACACTAAACAGTCAGCGGACCGTTTCACCGTCGGCGTCCAGGTACAGCGAGCGGGGAGAGTCGTGACCGCGGCTTCCACATCACAGGCGGTTTCACGGCCTCTGTGACGGCGAAACAAAAGCAGCACGCAGGCCCAATATCAGAGGGTCGAAACGCCGTCTCCCCCAGTCGGACAGGGAAGTGTGTCCCGACCACCGACCGAGCTCCCTGCACATTTCACAGGCTTTCATAGTCAAGACATGCGTTCACTGAAGTACGTTGAAGCTGCTCTAAAAAGGCAAGAACACTTGCCAAGTTCATTGATTAAGATCTAGTCTAAACACAGCCAGTGGCCACTTCAGAGAAATGACGCAACAGGACTTCTTCTGTGGTTTTAGCACGTTTAGCTTCACAGAACTCCACTGCAACAAAGAGGTGAGATCAACGTGAACGCTTCACATTAAAAAAAAAAAAACGGGTGGCCGCGGCTAAGCGAGAGCAGGGCCGCCTTTCAATCAGAGGGTCGTCGGTTCGATCCCCGGCTCGCTAAGTCTCATGTCAACGTGTCCTTGAGCAAGACAATTAACCCAAAATCTGCCGTAGCTGCGTAGATAGATACTGAATTGTAAGTCGCTTTGGATAAAAGCGCCTGCTCCACCATCGACAGGCTTTTATTGTGAAGCAGCTGCAGGAAGTGCAGCTTGCCAACTTGCCAAATTTGAACCCACCGATTGATCTTTGCCAGGACAATCGTACGCAAAAACAAGAAGCCTGAAATACGTGGAAAGAGGAAAGAAGCTGATTAGATTAAGAAGTGCAAATAAAACCATCTCTGTGAATAAGCAACACTAATATCAGAGCTATAAGGGAAACGCCGCTCTTACTCATCTCGTGCAGAAAGACCTCTTTTAAAGTCACGGTCATCAGATTAATAAGAAGCAGCTGGTGTTCATGCAAACAGGCCACAGCACACGATAACCAAACTCCTGTGTGATCCGGTCCTTCCTTTTACTGGCCGTCTGTCCACCGTCCATGAAAACGTCTCCATCATAAAGACATGCATCAGCTTCACAGCAGCGCTTCACCGGGCTGGAGGAAAAACAGTGACGATCGATGCACTCCTTATGCTTCTGCAGCTCCACACCTTTTTTATGGATCACAACAAGTTGAAGCAGCTGAGGTGGAGAAGGAGAGAGGTGGATGAGGAACAGGCGGAGAGAGAGAGAGAGAGAGAGAGAGAGAGAGAGAGAGAGAGAGAGAGAGATATATAGATATAGAGAGAGAGAGAGAGAGAGAGAGAGAGAGAGAGAGAGAGAGAGAGAGAGAGAGAGAGAGAGATAGATATATAGAGAGAGAGAGAGAGAGAGAGAGAGAGAGAGAGAGAGAGAGAGAGAGAAGAGAGAGATAGATATAGAGAGAGAGAGAGAGAGAGAGAGAGAGAGAGAGAGAGAGAGAGAGAGAAGAGAAAGATGGGTGGATGCTGAAGAGAGGAAGATGCTCTCCTCCTCTGGGGTTTGACTCCTCGAGACGACAAAAGACTCATGATCCCTCAGAAGCAGGCTGCTGGTAATCCACAGCATTACACACACACACACACACACACACACACACACACACACACACACACACACACACACACACAGCAAACATTAGCAGACAAAACACACCATGAACTCTGGGTACAAACACAAGCCTGCGGCAACAAACTTGAGGGGAAAACAAGCAGATGAAGACACACAAACACACACACACACACACACACACACACACACACACACACACACACACACAGAATACATAAGAATACTTAAAGTGTAATGAAGTTAAACAACACACAAACACAGCGTCTTGCTCGCTCAAAGATAAAGCTTCCATCCAAAGACGAGGAGCCGGGGGAGTTCGGTCAACGTCTCTCTGGCCACGTCCTCCAGACGGACGGCTGATATCTACATCCATGCAACGAACGGGGGGGGGGGGGGGGGGGGGGGTGTCCATGAAACGCTGTAATAGGGGTGTTATCTCCGGATGGGACGAGGAGGGGAACACACTTTGCAGCAGCAGAGCTTACACGAGGTGTTAAACATTAATACCAGAACAATGCGATTTGTGATTCACCCGTTCTCTTCCAGACAGTGTGGTTGTGGCGAGCGTCGTGTAAATCACACGTTAATCTGTCCACAACAAACACAGCCACGGATGATGTTTGTGTTGTTGTTGTTTGCCGCGGTTCTGTAAAATGCAGTGTGACGTTTCACGTTTTCAAACAGGTTTCCATGGAGCCAGGCTATCGCAGCACGTCAGCCTGTTTACACGTGTATCTATTATTAAGTGCTACCGCTGCTCTCGTTATCATTTCTTTCATATGGATTGACTGATGTTGTAATTTTTGTTCAATAATTCATTCTGTACACATAACATCTATTGCACAATCCGTTTTCTTCTGGGAGGTTTTCCTCATCCGATGAGCAGATCTAAGGGTTGTACAGATACATAATTATCAAATTCAAACAGAGAGACAAATATTACAACTCTATGACACCTGACTTCCAGTCATTCAGCTGAAGCTCTCACAATGACTTCACCGGTTTACGGTAATAAAAAGGTTTTGAGACGTCGCTGTTGTTGGTACAAACATTCAGCCTCTGATTCACGGAAGGTTTTCGTCAGCACCGCGCACACACCGGCTGCAAACACTCAACCAACAGAGACTCATGTTAGGGTCCGATCCGACAGTAGAAGCATTAGAGCTGCATCTCATTCTGTCATCATGGATTAATCTACACATTAGTTTAATAATGAAACAATCCTCACGACGTCTTCAGACGTCCAACCAACAATCCACTTAATACAACTTTAAAACAAACAAAAAAATCACTTTTACAATTAAATAGATTCATACAGACTAATTATTTCAGAATAACAATCTCTCTGCGGTGGCAAGGATACATAATGGTTTAACTGAAATAATAATAATAATAATAATAATAGAAACCAGTACGAGGGATAGAAGCAGACCAGCACTGAGCAAGTTCACCCACAGGACTGAAGCTGCTTTTTTACATTGAATATCGCTTTGCATGAAAAGGATTCATCTGAAGGAGTCACCTTGGACTGACTATTTTCTATTCCACAAACTGAACGACGTCTCAGAAACATAACGGACGGACTACTGGCCTCCCTCGAGGACGGACTACTGGACTCCCTCGAGGACAGACTACTGGCCTCCCTCGAGGACGGACTACTGGACTCCCTCGAGGACGGACTACTGGCCTCCTCGAGGACGGACTACTGGCCTCCCTCGAGGACACACACGGAGACAGAACCTGCGTTACATTCACACCAGCAAACACACCAAACACACCTTTTTTTTCCCCCTGCAAGTCTCCCAGACCTATAGTTTCCGATCCATCCACAACCCCCCCCCCCCCCCCCCCCCCCCCCCTCCCAAAACCACTATGCTCAGCCCTTTCAAGTGGCAGGTAGTCGGGGGCCTGATGCGCCGCTGCGCCTCGCAACCGGCGTCCTAATTACAAGGAGAGCAGCAACAAGTGAGCATTGTGTGGAGTCTCCGAGACACCCGGGGAAGAAAGAAATGCTCTTTATCTTACACCCCCCCCCCCCTCTCAACAAAAACAATCTCTGAGAGGCTGTGTGGTTGGAGAGGAAGAGGAGGGAAGAAGAAGAAGATGATGATGAGGGTGAAGAAGAAGAAGCGGAGAGATGTTGATGAGCGACGCGTAGCGGCACAACGCCACGCCGGATGTGTCGCGTTATGCAACGACGAGGGTTGAGATGTTTTTAGGAGATAAAGAGAACGCTCTCTCTCTCTCTCTCTCTAGTAGTAGTAGTAGTAGTAGTAGTAGTGGTAGTACTTGTTGTAGCAGTACTTTATTCAGGTTATAGTCTCAATCACCAGTTTTGACTGAATACCTCCATATGGTTATTGTGATGATGTGATGGTCTCACATGAATAGATATCCACGTCTGACCCGGCCCTGTGAAGAACAGCTTAGGGAGAATGTGATTCAAACATGCGCCTCTCACACAAACACAATGCAACCGCTCACGACGTAATACTGAGACCCAAACAAGCGGAGCTACTGTCGTCTGCTCTTTCATGAAAAAGCCCAAAGCGCTGCAAGCGTTATTCAGGAAGTTGAAAATCAACAAGAGGGCGGGGCTAATATACACAACGCAAGTATAAAAAGCCACTTATAGTCGAAGCGGGTGCATAAAGGGTTCCCTTCATGCATCTGATCTCACTTCAGAGGACGTAACGTTGAAGTGAAAGTGTATTTAGCTGGACACTGAATAAATAAAGACAAAGAATACTTTCACTAGGAGATAGTCTGTAACAATAGCCTCACTTATGTTTTGTACCATTTAAAACCTCCGTGACCCACCGCTGGGTCTGGACCCACACGTTGAAGAACACGGCGGTGTGACTCACGTCTTTTGTGACCGCAGCAGATTCCTCATCCACCGGGCCGACGGGACGCCGTGACGTCATAACCACGCGCCTCTCGTCTGTCAGAGCGGCGCTTGATTCGGGGGAACAAGGGCCAATGAAAATGAATGAGGTCACCAGCGCTCACGTCGGGCGGATAAGTCCGCCTGTCCGTGAACGATGGCTCTCAGGGGCCGACTTGAAGGGACTTTAGGGTTCATCGTTTGGGGGGACCGTGAAAAGGAGCGTTACTGTTTTAAAAACCTGAAATAAATCCACCGTTTTCTTGGGCGTTAATCCACAGAAGTCACGTCAATCATTATAGATCTCAATCACACAACTATAAAGAAGCATAACTGCAAAAAAAAACAAAAAAACAAGCAAAACTATTATGAGGAAATGCAGGAACCGGTTGCTGACATGAATCTACTTGATTTATCCACGAAGGAGCCATTTAAAAACATCTGGATATTGATTTTAAAACAGTAAAATGTTAAAAATATTACTTTCAAGGCAACAGATCGCAGATCTAAAAGAGAAGACGTCCATAAAGGCTGATAAAGTGAAAGTTACAAATCTGCAAGACCAGATGCACAACTAATAAAATGCAAATTATGCGGAAAATCCCCGAAGAAACATTTACGACTTTATCCAAAAATAACATGAAAAGAGCAAACAGCCAGCGCTCTGTGGTTGGTCGTGTCCACGCCGTCTCTCTGTGTGATGCTGTGGACTTCTGGCTACTGAGGACCTCTTTGCTTAAACACACTAGCACACGGCCACCAGACCCTGACCGCTTCCATCCCTGAGTGTATGTTTTCTGTTCCCTGTTCGGCGTTGGACTTGATACCAGAGGAACACGAACAGCAGCTGAAGAAACACAAACTCGTGCGGGAGTTCCAGAGTGGGACCCCCCCCCCCCCCCACCACCACCACCACCACCACCACCACTCAGCAAACCAACAACGGAGCAGCCGGCGGGAGGGTGAGACAGAGGAAAAAAAAAAAGGTGGACTTACAGACGGAGACACCGAGCTGTTGGGGAGGTAGGGGTCCGGCAGCATCAGGAACGGATAGCCCGGGTACGCCGGCGTCTTGTACATGCCTCCATCTTGCTGCTTCGACACTGCCGGTGAACAAACAGACGAGAGTCACACACTGAGCAACTTCAAGAGTGATGTAATAGTGACACTTCGTAAGAGGTCGTTTTTTCTGTCATTCTCTGAGCAAAATCTTGTGATCTGGTGTGCGACTGGACGGGTATCAGCGTGGTGTCATTTTAAACGTGATTTAAATTGACATGTAAAACAAATGTACAAAAAGAGTAAAATAACAAACAAAAAACACCCTGATACTTACTCCCACTGCACTGCGATAAGATGTGTGCGCCGCAGAACAAAAAGAAAACATCCAAAACCAAAAAAAGAACGTGCAAACAAAAAGTAGGCCGACTGTTCACAAGCGTTGTTGTTGGTTATTTCATGTTGTATCCTTGTGTGAGCGCGGACCACAATACTCAAAGACAAAAAGCGCGACAAGCATCACCTCGTCTGAGAGGCGTGAACTCCCAGAGCCTATGTGCTAATTCATGTCCCACCACCACCACCACCACCACCAGCAGCAGCAGCAGCAGCACCAGCAGCAGCACCACCAGCAGCAGCAGCAGAGGCCCCTCAGTGGGTCAGCTGGAACTGGGTTACACCTGGTCGGTATGACACAACTTTTATTCCTACCGCTCCAACCCCGTCACCAAAAAAGGTGCCAGAACTTTTTTTTTTTTTTTTTTTTGGGACGTGTACGTAATCCAAGCATTCAATCAGAATCATTCAGGGATGTTCTAAAATTCTTCTCTGTGGGTTTGTTTGTTTTTTTTCTTCCTAAAATATCCACATTTGACGTAAGATTTTTTTTGGGGGTTTTTTTTGCAGAAAGGAACGCCATGTTTAGAAGCGACTGGAGTCAGTTACACGGGTTAAAGCGCGGCCTCCATCGACGGCTGTAATTAAAAGCGCCATGGCGTACACTGCTCTACACTGCTCTACACGGGCCTTATTGTAGGGAGGCAGACGTGGGTTTGCTCTGTTCTTTTTGGGTGGTAAACCTCCAGCAAAAAAAAAAAATATATAATAATAATAATAAACCTCTCAAGGGCCCTGGTTGACCCCACTTTTGGCAAAGTCTGGCAAAAAAGCTTACACTGAGAAAAAAGAAAAATGTAAAATAACAAAAGGCTGCAAATCTAAAGTGTATTTAGACATGTGAGCAGAGGGCAGAGCGTGCTGCTATGAAGACGACGATTTAAAAGCGATACGAGCAAAAGAGCACAAAATGTCACTCGATTAGTCGACTAATCGGTTGCTTTGGTTTGTTTTTTTCATGCTGTTAATAATTAATCAGCTCGTCACGCTTTCCAGACTTTAAAGTTGAAAGCTTTTTCGAGTGATTCTCTGCGGAGTAAACTCAGCTCCACAGATCCACTGGTGAACTCGTGTAAATGGACATTTGATTAAAGCAGTATACTCTGTGTGTGTGACTGTCATGCTAGAATAGAAACACAGGAAATGTAACCCCCCCCCCCCCCCCCCCTCCCCACCCACTGATAGATGTGATGGATAAACCAGAGAGCTGCGGACATCTTTTGCAGTGTGCACCTGAAGACAAACTCTTTGAAGTTGCTTTAAATGCTGCAACACGTGTCCTCGTCCTTACTTTGACACAGTAGGAGGGGAGGGGAGGGGTCTTTTTTTCCTTTATCACTTCTCAGATAGTAGTGGCTCCAGAGTGTGTAAATGTGTGTGTGTTTTTTGGGGTGTGTGTGTGTGTGTGTGTGTGTGTGTGTGTGTGTGTGTGTGTGTGTGTGTGTGTGTTTCTTCTCTTACCTCCGTCGAGATGCTCCCGGTGTTTTTCTGGGAAGCCCCTCTGCTCGCCCTGCTGTCCCCGTCTGACCGCCTGGAAAGGGACCGACAACAAAACACGGGGGGAGGTCAGATACTCCCCAGAATAATACAGAACATGAAGCCAGAAGAAGAAGAAGGAAGAAAAAAAAATGACCACGAGAGTGTCAAAAAGAGCGACTTCAAAGCACATCATACTTTAACGTGTGTTTACAATGTAACCAACACGAATAGCGCTGCTGCTTCTTCTTCTTCTAAGGTTTAATTCATGTCAGCAGCGTATACTATTAAAAACAAACAAGCTTTTTTCTCACACACTCTTTCCGCGTTTTATCCACACTCTCTCTCTCTCACACACACACACACACACACACACTCCGTGCCAACCTACCGCTGCGTGCGGACTCTGATTTATTTCCGACTCGTTCACCAGAGAGGACTTGAGGTCGGCCAGGTCTCGCTCCGTGAACGCGTTTTCTTGTATTTTCTCCTCTTGCTCTCCTTCGTCTTTGAACGCAATCATCTCATCGTTCGCTCCCAGGTCGTCCCCGCCGCCGCTGCTGAGCTGAGGCATGTCTGCTTCTCCTCCACGTCCCCTTGCGATGTATATATATATATATATATATATGTGTGTATATATATATATACACACACTTTGAAGAAATAACACCCCACCCCCCAAAAAAATGAAATAAAAAAAAGTAGAAATAAAGAGAAGAATGACGCGACTTCTCTTCTGTTAAATGTCCTCAGTGTGTTGCGCCTCCGAAGTGTCCAAAAGCCCTCCGCCGCATACAAGGGGAGCAGAAGAAAAGGAAAAAGTTGAGATGTGTCGTCCCCCCGGCTGGCTGCTTTGGTGGAGCACTAATGTTTCCCTACAACAGCAAACAGCTCATTTGAGCCCCAACTGCAAAGGCTTGAGGAGTCCCGACGATCAAAGGGCGCCGACCCGGATGATTGACAGGTCCGATGACTTGTTGGGGGTTCGTGCGCGATTGTTTCGGCGGAGAGCCGAGCCCTTCTTAAAGAGACATCGCCTCCCATGAGCTCGCGCTCAACGGGCGTTATTCATGACTTCCAGGAGGCGTGTTTCACGCCGTGCGCGCTCAACCGTGGCACCAGAAACAAAACAAAAAACTTCTTCACTAGAGGCACCCAAAAACACACACACGTGTTCTCCGAATGTGTCGATAGAGAAGCTGCAGGTAAGATGTTAAGACCGGTAGTTTTTGGTTCGATGTTGTGGTCAGGACGGCTCATTGCAATGATGTGCTCTGGTTTGAGGAAGTAGAACGTGTTGTTTTTTCTTCCTTATTTCCAGTGATGGACTGTTAAGTTAAGTTAGTTTAGTCTAGTTTAGTTTAGTTTAGTTAAGTTAAATTAAGTCTAGTTAAGTTTAGTTAAATTAAATCTAGTTTAGTTAAGTTTAGTTTAGTTAAGTACATTAAATTAAGTCAGTTTAGTTAAGTTTAGTTTAGTTAAGTCTAGTTTAGTTAAGTTAAATTAAGTATAGTTTAGTTAAGTTTAGTTAAATTAAATCTAGTTAAGTTAAGTCTAGTTTAGTTAAGTTAATTAAATTAAGTCTAGTTTAGTTAAGTCTAGTTTAGTTAAATTAAGTCTAGTTTAGTTAAGTTAAATTAAGTCTAGTTAAGTTAAATTAAGTCTAGTTTAGTTAAGTTAAATTAAGTCTAGTTAAGTTAAATTAAGTCTAGTTTAGTTAAGTTAAGTCTAGCTTAGTTAAGTTAATTAAATTAAGTCTAGTTTAGTTAAATTAAGTCTAGTTTAGTTAAGTTAAATTAAGTCTAGTTTAGTTAAGTTTAGTTTAGTTGATATGGACATCACAGTATAGCATTATAATTGTAACACACAAGAACCATGTGCACAGGAGGCTTAGACAAATTATAATAAAATTAAAATAATACTAAATATAGTATTGGTAATAAAGATAGAAACATTAATAATGATAATAACATTAACATTCATAATACGGATGATAAGCATAATAATAATTATAATTATAATCATAAAATAGAAGAAAAATAATACATAGAGAAGTACCCTTTCCATCATTATTACACACATTATTGTATACAACAGTATGTTTATTGAGGAGCTGCTATGCTAGGACATACACATATATTTTAATCCAGCCTTTTTTTAATTTAACGTTTTGCTTTTCAAATTTTGTAAAATATGTTAATTATCTAACGTTCATAACTCAAAATTAACATTTTGTTGGAAAGTTGCGTCACGGTGAAATGGTGAGCGAGAGAATCCTACTGAGCGTGTGCAGACGGTAATCACTCTCGCTTGTTTCTGATTGGAGGTTCTTGTACTTTACTTGAGTATTTCCATGTCACGCCTCTTCGAAGTACTCTATTACATTTATCTAACAGCTACTTTACAAATTAAGTTTGTGACTGTAGGCTACATGTTGCATAAAAAAACACACATCAATAAATCAAACTACGTACATTAGTTAAACATTTGTTTCAACCACAACAGTAAAATGTTATAGACATTAATGCATTCATAATAATAATCTAAAAGGACATTTCTCTGCATTAAATACTTTTGATACTTAAATTACATTTTGCTTATGTATTACGTATATTTTTTACAGTGTGATATTTCTACATTACTATGCTTCCTCCCCTGATTATTTCTAAAAGTTACTGCAGTTAAAGGTATTGTTTTTCAGTTTTACTGAGATTTTATTTCTTGTTTACAATATTGTAATGACAACCACATTACTTTGGAGATCCGCCGTAATCCTGATGCAAAAGTCTGCGCAGAATCTGAACTTTTTTTTACTTTTTGGCATCGACTGGTTTCAAATCAAATTACCTCCAAATGGCAATAATCCACTTTTGAGGGGCTGAAAGTGAATTGCATTCAAATGTGGTGAAGCAGATTTTCTCCTCTAATGTGGAGCCAGTTCACTATTGACAAATGTTTCATCCGAACTTTAGTATCTGCTCACATGGATGCACATTCTCCAGGATTTGAATTAAAAATATTCCAATGTTACTTAAAGATGCATGAATGTTAAATGTGAAATCCTAAAATGTAGATTCCCTTTATCAGTACTGCAAACTGAACACTGCTTAGAGTCCATGTTTCCATACATACATACGAACTTATTAAAAAACAAACTCCTGCATTTGATTGCTTCTATTTTCCAATATATCATCAGCACACAATATACATGAAACATATGAATGATGTGAAGAACACGGGCGACAGTGTCGTGAGCCGCTATAAAACATGTGGGGCGATAAACTGCAAAGCTCTGTGCAGCATGCAACATTTTGGGCATGAAACGGAAGTAAATTAACACACAAAAACACCCAAAACTTGACTTTCACTTTGTGTGTGTGCTCTTGTTTTGCTAAAGGGAGGTGACGTGGTGATGATGGAGGCGGTGACCTATCAGCCGCCTGGTGCGCGCCAAACCCCGCCCCCCTCCTTTCGTGTGATTGGTTCACTTTAAAACGTGAGTCCGGTCATGAGCTCTGGATTAAAAGGTCGACCTTTTATCATTGATTTTTAACTACCATCAGCTCTTTTTTTTAGAACAATTGAACCACGCTTGATATCAAATGTTACATTTTTTTGTTTGGGGTGTAATCATTATCGAGTTAGTTAATGACTTTGTTAATTATGCATTGTGAGTTTTACTCCCATCCCAGCTGGCCTTTTGGTAGCGGCTGTTGTCTGTCTCACTGTTCCGGTTTGTTAGTTGTTGTTTTTTTTCCCACATTTTCGGAAACAAAAAAAGCTTCCTCATTTGCATCGGCGGAGAAGTGGCAGCAAGAAAAGAAGAAAATTGAAGGAAAAAAAAAAACCTGCAAAAATGTAGGACATTCTGTGAGAAAACATCAGACGGGCTCGGCGTGCTCATCAATAACAGATGCACTGCATGTTTTTGACTGGTCCTTACATCCCCCAGATTTTGTAACGGTCTCCAAAAACAGCAAAAAAAAAAAAAAAAAGCGTTAGCTGTTGCAACTACTTGATTCGAGGAGGAGGAGGAGGAGAAGAAGAAGAAGAAGAAAAAAAAAACAGAGTTCAAAGATGTAGACTTGAAGTTCTGATGTCTTATCAAACTCGTAACTCGCCCCCCCCCCCCCCCCCCCCCCCCACCCTACTTCCCTCCCGTTGCCGATGCATTTTTAATGGCGGTACAGTAGCCTGGCTGGGTCTTCAGAGTTTTTTTTTTAATTGAGAAATATTTATACACTCCCATGCTGTGACTTAATACTTGACTTAATCTGAGTCGGTTGCCTTGAATGAAAATGATGATCCACAGCTGGGACACAGAATTAAATACAAACAGAAAATGGGCCCCGGTATTTGCATAAAACTGCATATTTATACAATATCGTCGATGCATATTAATAAAAAGATTAAAATGAGCGGTTTTAATGTATGCAAATCTAAATTATAAATGAGTTGTTTAAACTCCTTGTTTATTCGCCTTGATTAAATATAGACAGCTGTTTCCGCGGAGACGACACCTCTCCGTTACGCGGGGGCCACGCCGCCTCGTGAGCTCTGATCTCCACACAGCTTCCCATGGATCTCGGCGCTGATAGTTACACGCATTCATCACATGGGTTCACAGGTTCACCTAAGGCTGCAGGCTACAGTCAGCCCGTCTGTCTACACACACACACACACACACACACACACACACACACACACACAGATACACTAAACACGAATCCAGAAATAAACACACTTTCTGTCTCTCTTGAAATACTTCGAGGCACTCTGACCTACAAATAGTTTCTGTCTCTTTATATCTGACGCACACACACACACACACACACACACACACACAGATACACTAAACACGAATCCAGAAATAAACACACTTTCTGTCTCTCTTGAAATACTTCGAGGCACTCTGACCTACAAATAGTTTCTGTCTCTTTATATCTGACGCACACACACACACACACACACACACACACACACTGTGTCTCGCTCTCTGTTTTGCTTTGAGCTGTTTGATTATTCTCGTTGGATCAGAGTCATATTTTAAGTACACGTCACTCTGTCCGATCAGTCCAGAGTTTTTGTGACTCACACACACACACACACACACACACACACACACACATCCCGAGCATCGTCTTTCATCTCAAAACTCCGATGACTGTCGTGACATCACACGTCATCTGCTGGCAGGAAAGGCCAAATAAGGAAACCCGAGCAGACAGACGAGATAAGCCGCCCCCGCGCAGAAAACAAAAGGGATGCGTCGCCGCACATGCAGACACGGAGGCAAGTGCCACGCACGTCTGAACCAGAGGCTGTGGTTTGTTCTGATGGAGGAAGTGTGTGTTTGACGCAAAGATGTTTTTATTGATTGGAAGCGTATCTAAGCAGAGCCAAAACAGAGCAAAAACACTTGACTGTGCAGCGATGCTAAAATTTGGAATTGCATCAGAAAGCAAATACTTGGTACTCGTATGTGTTGTGGGTGAAAATATTTTGCATACTGGTCAAAATGCATAGCAAGCATAAAATCTCACATTGGAAAGTATCAAAAACAAAGATTCTGTTGTGTTAGGGTGTTGTATTCGCAACCAGTGGGTCAGGACCAGACGGCAACCTCCGGTTCTGAGAAGTGAAGTCAATGCTGTAGTGTCTTAAAGCTGCATTCTCTCTAGTGTCCACCAGGGGGCGACTCCTCTGGTCGTATAGAAGTCTAG
>NW_027176739.1:1669092-1676592 GCF_023349555.1 Cebidichthys violaceus
AAGAAGAAGAAAAAAAAAGCACAGAACAGAGTGTAATCTCCCTGAGTTGAAGCAGCGTGTCTTCTATTTAAAGCTCGATACATTAGATGTGAATCAGCCGACACACGCTCACACGCTGATGAACCACAATGCTGCAGCTCCTTTTTTTTTTCTTCTTTTTTCACACCCCATTGCACCTTTTCCACAGCAACCGAAAAAAAAGTAGATTTTTTGGCCGGGAAAATGAAGGAATTAGTCTCACGGTGCTAGAACACTGTAATGCACGTATAGCAGCAGTAGTAGTAGTTGTGTATTAGTATTAGGGATCAAAAATCTGAATGTTTATCAGGCGAAGCACTTTAAATATTTGCACATGGAATCAGATCTTGGTGAGGTCTGGTTCATGCACGGTTTTCCAGCCTTTCTTTTTCAGACTTTTTGAGACAAAGTCAGGGAACTTAATCACATCGCAATTACACAACCGGTTGAGTGTAGTTCAGGTGTTTCATGGTGAGACTGTCCCTCTTACATCCTCATAGTACTGTATGTATGTACAAGACAACAGTTGGGTTTTAGTTAAGTGGTAGAAGACATACTCAGATCACTTTCTTTGGTGTGATTAAAGTACTTTAGTGTAAAAATACTCCATTAGATATACATAACATATGATTTCTACTTAGTAAAAAGTCAAAATATCAAAATATACACAAATCAATATGTATGTTATTGTAGAATGTTATATTTCTTTGCAGTTTAATGTAGTTTTTTAATGTACCGCATCATATCATATATTTATTGTTATGTAAAAGTAACTATAAGTGTACATGTAGAGGGTTAAAAGCTTCAATACTTCCTTCTGAAATGTAATGGAGTAAAAGTATAAAGGAGCATAAATGAAAATGTTAAAGTGAAGTAGAAGTACCTCAAAAAGTGTACTTAGAGTAAATATACTCTGTTACATTCCACAAGTGAGCTCACGTCACATTTCCGTTGTGCCGACCCCGGTATTAGTCACAGTTGTCGTGGAAGACGTAGTGCCGGTACCAGTACATGCATGTAGTATTTGACAAGTGATTTCATGGCTGACATGCAGTACATTGAGCATGTTGAACATAGTGAAGGAACTAACTTAGTCAGAGTGGGCTGTTAGACCCTGCATGGAGGCTTCAGAAAACGCTCGCATTACTCTCACAAGGCCAAAGCGGTCTCCTCTTAAGTGGTTTGTTTCATGAATTTTATTGTCTTCTGCATAAAATTACAACCAAATATGAATTTTGTTAACGAGAGCCACACAAGACTCATCCTGGTTGAGTTTTTTAAAGTGATTTAATACCATTGTTTCAGTCTGTCTCTGTCCATTTACAGCTGCAGAACAAGTGTCCGGTTGCTTGAAACCACAAAATATGTATCAAAGGATGCCTTGTAAGAAAATAAGCTGCTGACGAGTGTTTGGTACTGGGACGCACTCACACAAACAATCTTGCTCTTTCTTTCGCTTCCCGGCTGATAAAAAGAAACACATCAGGTACGATAACGTCATATTTGTGTGTGGAACACAGCTAAGTTTGCTAGCTAGCTAACTAGCTAGCAAGCCAAGCTAACGGCCACGGCGGTGTTGGTGAACGCACATTGTGCAAGAAGAGAAGTGTAGTTTTCTACGACAAACTGGGACTTTCATGACTAGCAAAATTATATTTTAAATCGACAAACATCACATGTGTAATTCATGGCACAAACGCAACCAGGATCAACAAAACTCTCGCTGTTGATTACCGTGCATCGTTTTTTTTTTTTCCCGAAATAAGGTCCACCGGCTGGGGAGGGACTTCGTCTCTCTGTTAGATGGATCGCTGTGACATTTTCTACACATATGCATGGTCCCCAGATGACAAATCGTAACAACTTCAACAACCCCCCGGACATTTTAATCTGGCACCATTATCCGGTCAAAATGTTCATTTGCCCAATGTTTTGGTATCTGCAAAACTAGTGACGTTTCCATCAACCGCAGCCGCAATTGTGGTAAATGTTACGTTAATGTCAAATTAAGACGGTAAATATGTATGTTGATAATGCGAGATGAGGTTCCCACTCACCATGGTCAATGCCGAAAATAAATAAAGACCATTCATTTATATTTTCATGCATTTTGCAACCAAAATCTAAAGCTTTTCACAAGCCTCCACGTCGCCCATTACCCGTTACATCAGCGCGTTAGCATGGCCAGTGTTAGCATTCTGATGTTATCATTTAGCTCACTGCTAAAGGTGCCCCAGTAAAATCACTTTTGTTTATTGTATCTCGTCTTTGACTATAAACTATTCCATATATAAAACTATTCTATGTTGCCGTGGTAGCAGCTGCGGTTTATAGCGGTATAGTGGCAATTACGCTAACGATTTGCCCTGGTGTCATCAGTGTTGTTGTTGTCATTATGCTAGCCGAGCGGCTAATGCCTCTTGTGAAGCGGGACGCCGCTGCTGTCTGGTGAGTGTGGCCGCGCTGTTGTTCTCCTCCGCTGAACCAACCTGATATTAGTGGTCAGTGTGTTCACCACAGCCGAGGAGGCCCGGCTCTGTCTGTGATGAAGGTTCTGCCCGGAGCTCCATCGGGCCAGAACACAACGGACGTTAGCGAACCAGAGTCTGACTGTGATTAGACTTTGTCTCGTCCGCTTTTGGACCCGTTCTTTGTTAAGTTTTGATCTCGGAGATCTGCTGTTTCACATCTTTATTCTATTTCTACGTACGCTTCATTGTTCCTGCAAAACAGTCAATCCATCAAACTTTATTTCCGTAGAACGTTTGATTCACGGACGACTGACGAGCCAAATGTGGACCGTGAAAACGACAGAAAAGACCAAAAAAAAAGTAAAAAAGTTCACAATTCGAGATCAATGCACGCTAGACGACGAAGTGATAAAAATGTAATAAAATATAATTAAAAGCCATGATAACATAAATTGTGGAGCAAAGAACACAATCATCTGCTTTCAATGGTGAGACCACATTGAAATGTACGAAAATCTTTGATGGTTGAGGCACATTTTATGACGCGATCACTCTTTGCTGACACACCCGTCCTCTCTAGCTGTGAATGTAACGTGACACTTTGGCTCCGTTGTCTTACGTGAAATAAAATAAATGAATGCCTTTTGAGATTTAAAAAAAAAACTATTTCTAGCTAAAACGCTTTTTACTCAATAGTGAAAAAATTTGTCGTAGTCGACTACAGCGCTGTCAGACGACAACAGATAATACGTTTAAAATAAACTGAGGGCAGGCTTCACACTCCGCTCGTAGCTTCCCATGAAAACCATCTTGTTTAAAATTGTCACTGAAGCAAAACTCAACATTTATCTTAGCCGAGTCCACCTTTACACATCGGTCGACTCAGCTGCCAAGAGGCTGGAACATAGTAAAAAAAAAGAAGAAATTCACTTTGTAGCTGGCACAAGGGGGGGGGGGGGGGGGGGACTTGTGGTGATGCTAATGAGTTAGCCATGCAGAGTCCCCAGATGGTCCATCATGTGTGGTGTTTGATATGAATGGTAGAGCGGGGCAGAGAGAGAGTGGGTGGCCTTACTGAAGCAACGGGCAGCTCAAGGGCAGTGGTGTCTGATGATGACCAGTGACCACACACACACACACACACACACACACACACTGCCTTTCATGTTTTCTAACATCTTTTGTACGTTCACCTCGGCGTCTCGAGCTGTTTCTCATCCCTTAAACTGAACATTAATTTGTTTTAATTCAATGGGGAAACCATTCAAAGTCACTTAATGTTTGCAGACAGCCGGCTCTAACTGCTGCATGTATTCAGAGGAACAGAGCAGAGACCTACATGTATGCAAGCACACACACACACACACACACACACACCGCGCACAAACCGCGCCGACAGCAGCGACACGCCAGACAATTCACCTACAATGACAAGGAACAACACTAAAACTAAAATCACAATTACAGCCTCCACAAATCCACCATTGTGTTCGCTCCTCTTAGGGCTTTTCGAAAAAAAGAAAAAGAAAGAGAGGAGCGTCACAAATCCAGAGAGAGATCAGAGCGCTCTCCAACTAAGCCTCCATTTACTCTGATGGCAGGCCTATTAAATGCGTGCGTCCACAGTGGTCTCTTTCTAGTGGTGAGTGGGCGGCTCGGAGTCCTGCAGTTGACAGTTAGCAGCCGATTCTGGGATCAGTTTTTCCGCAGCAAAGGGACTGATGTGGCACAGAGGAGGATGTGGATTCCTATGATGGATCATTGTTTAGGTTTGGGGAGTGGGTGTGTGAGCACAGTGTGTGTGTGTGTGTGTGTGTGTGTGTGTGTGTGTGCGAGTGTTTCCATGCCAGTTCATGCAGTTGAAGATCAAAGGTTTCAGGGTCGGCCCCACATTATACGTGCACACATGTGTGCACACAAACATCTGCATGGAAGCGGCAAACACATGTAAACTACACGTATGTGCGTGCGTGCATGCACACACACACACACACACACACACACACACACACACACACAAACACACTTTTAATGATAGAAGGATAAGGAAGAGGCAAAAGGTGAAGAAAGTGTAAATTCTTCGTCCTCAGTCAGATCACTTTTTCGCACTGAAACAGTTCATGTTCAGTCATCATAACCTGTATCTCTCTCAAGCGTGATTTAAAAATATTACCGTGATATTTTACTCTTAAGTAGACTTTTCAAAATGACATTCTTTGCTCCTTGTCTCTCATATTACGTCATTATTTAGCTACAGATACATTTAGCAAATCGTGTGCATAATAGATCGTGTCTGTTATGTCAAAAAATATAAAGCGTGTTAACAGGTTGCAGTGTCCTTAAACTTTGATCATTCCAGTAAAGATATATATATACATATATATATATATATATATATATATATACATATATATATATAGGTCTTAATGTCTTAAATCAGATGACTCATTCATGCTCATTAGGAGAGTATGCTGTGATGTTGCCTGATAGATAAATATGGTGTGTTCACTTCTGTTAGACCACATAAAATAATGATAATAATAATAATAATAATAATAGTTTTTCGCGTGCATGATTTTGTCTCTACTTTCTATTGGGCTGCATCAATGAGCATCGCTCGTGAAATGCACAACGTTACTCCTGCTGAAGCTTCAATGCTTGTGCATAATACATGTGGTAAACAGTGGCGTGTCAGAAATGTCCTTATGATTATGAGACGATTTAAAGTTAGAGGGAAGCCGGTTTTAATTTAGATTTAGATATGTGACTGTGAGAAGAAGGAGCGTAACATTGGGGCAGAACATGCCGTCGGGTGAAAAGGTGGGAAATGAATATTACAGTAGAAATGGTGGTCGCTGTTCATATTTGAGAAGTGCCTTCAATGCAACATTTCACAGAAATAACAAGTGGCTTGTGGAAATGAAAATCCACCCTCACAGTGATTGACACTTCACATTGTCTCAATATTTCAGACTACTGCAAAATGTCGAAAGTCAAAAGGGTAAAATCAACATGTTAGTCCCTCCTCCTGGGAAACTGATGTTTAGAGATGCAGAGGAGATCCTGCAGGGCTGTGAGTAAAGGCTTTGACCAGAGAATGAAAACAACTGGGCAGAGTGTTTCCATGAACACAGAACCCAATTAAAGAGTTCATCTCGCTGCTCGGGAAAACATTTAAAATATGCAACACGATGAAGCGCAGGCTGAAACAAGGACAATCCGACGCTCGTGTCAAACAGGGAGAGGAGCCGGAGCCGCCTCGACCTCCTCTCATGAGAGGGCGAACAAATATCAGCACATTCCGCTTCTCATGTAACACAATTTAGGACGCAGCAAAAACACATCGTAAGGTTCAGGAAAAAACGTCACGGTTGGGCTTTAAATAAGTACTAAGTAAAGACTAAACAACGCATCCAACTAAAGGGTGAAATACTGCAGCTTGGTCAGCGCTCCTAAGATTCAAACTGTGACGCTCTACGTTCTGTGGAAGCTAATGCGGAAGTTACTTAATTAAAAGCTGCATTCTCTCTAGTGTCCACCAGGGGGCGACTCCTCTGGTCGTATAGAAGTCTAGTCTAAAATGACTCTACTTCTCTCTTGATTTATTCCCTCAGTAAACATTGTAAACATGAGTTTATGGTCTCAATCTCTAGTTTACAGTCTTCTTCAATACAGCATGATGTTCATTTAGTACATTATGCTCCTTTTAGAGTCAAACAGACCATAGAGCAGGGGATGATTTAGGGGCGGGGCTTACTGTGATTGACAGGTCGCTTCCAGAGACGTATTCTGCGTCTCTACGTCATTCCTCCGCATTCCAGATAATACAATGTTAACTTCTGTTCATCGGTTGCTAAATGGTCAAGATGGCGACGGCCGTAATCCAGGATGGCGACTGAGAAATCGCCGAATTCGAGGCTTCATAACAGCAGTCCACGAACCAATGGGCGACGTTGCATGTCTATGGTCACCGGCCAGTCACGTGACATCACTAACGAACAGGAACAGAGGTCTCCTGGACCTGTAGAGAGACCTGGACACAGCGAGAGTGCAAGGCTTTAAAGCACAGTTAATATTGTGGCTAAATGATGGAATAACGACTTCATGGTCCGCCGTGTAAAAGGGAAGGCTAGTGCGCTTTATGAGCCCCATAATGCAGGAGATCATCTGAATTCTATACTCGGAAGTCAAACTTTTTTTTGGGGGGGGGTAAGAGAGTGTTGGAAAACATGTCACGAATATCAAAATAAAGACCCGAACACACACTAATGCTAAGCAGTGTGTTTTTGCAAGATACCTCCACATTGCAGCTACTAAGAAGTTTACTGTGAGGAATAAATGAGAAGGTACTGAAAGTCAAAACAGAGAATTTAAAAAAGCGTCCGTCCTCCGGCTCTCTGCGATGCTGTGAAATGAGCCCAAAGAGCCTCATCTATCTGAAGCCGAGGTTGAACGTAGGGAGTGTCGCGCAGGACAAAGAAAACATCCCGGCAAATTCATTTAGTTTTTTCTCTTCGACAAACTGGCAACAGAAATGGAAAGACTCTCAGACGGGACTTCTGCTAACTGGTTTGCCTAAAGAGAAGCAGGGAGAGTTATCAGAGGTTTTCAGTCTCTTTTGATTTTACTCTCATGTTTTAAATATAACTTTTAAAGTGTTTTTATCCCATTTTCTCAGAAACTCTCTTCGAGGTTCAGAGAGGAATCCTCGAGTGAGAACTTCAGCAGTGATTTATGCCGGCGGAGGCAGAATTTCACACGAGCTTAAAAGCCTCTGAATTAAAAGGGAAAAATCCACCCTCAGATCGTCCAACTTGCACGATTTTCCTACATTTCCCAGAATGTTTGCATAGAATGGGCAGGAAGTTTCAATAAAGCATCGGAAATAAACTGAGCAGAAGAGCAGAAGAGCATCTTCACACGGACAAAAGCAAAACCCCCCCGCAGCTTTCATCTCCACCTGTCGCGTGTCTGCTGGCTGCGTTGCTTTCAGGTCTTTCAGAGACGCTGT
>NW_027176739.1:1679092-1684852 GCF_023349555.1 Cebidichthys violaceus
TCTTTCTTCTTGCCATTTATTACTTCCTTTTCCCTTTTCTCTTTCAGTTTTAATCTCTTTCTCTCTGGTCTTACTCTTTCTTTCTTTATCAAAGTTCACACTTTTACTCAACAGAACATGTGGAAAATATTCAGCTAAATTAAATAGAATTTTCTTTTTTCTTTGCTTTTCAGCTCCTTAAAATGGCAGAACCAGAAAGATGTTCATCTTCATGAAGGCCTGTTAAGTCACAATCTATCACCAAAAGAGGTTAGGCTCAATGCCTAAGGCCCACAGACGAAAGTACTGCAGTATTCATGTGTTTGCAGTACTACAGACTGTATGTCTGAGGTGAAATCAAACGCTGTATTACAGTTTTCTCCATTTTATACACAGAAAAAGTAGAAGTATGCACAGAATTCTGAAAACTTGAAGCTCATGTTTCAACAACACCACTTCAGACTGCTGAGAACAAAACCATTGTTTTCCAATCAAATGTAAATTCTCAACCAACCAGGAGGGAAATCTTAAGGATTGCTACTT
The DNA here is from genome assembly GCF_023349555.1 of Cebidichthys violaceus. Lineage (NCBI taxonomy): Eukaryota > Metazoa > Chordata > Actinopteri > Perciformes > Stichaeidae > Cebidichthys > Cebidichthys violaceus. The sequence continues at coordinate 1,679,615 of NW_027176739.1, forward strand.
TAATAATGTCCGTCTGCCTCTTTGGTTTATTTAAAACAATTATTAGATGTATTGCCCTGATATTGACATATTTCTTCAATGCCATGATTTTTGATTAATAGTGAAATGTATTGATAACTTTTGGATGGATTGCTGTGATATTTTGTACAGACATGCATGGTCCCCAGAGGCTGAATCCTAATGATTGACATTTCCTCTAGAGCCACCATGAGGTTCACATTTGTGGTTATGAGTGAAATGTTTCTACGGTGCAAAAGTTTTCAACTTTTATTTCATTACAACCTAGGGTTGAAATCAATATATATATTTGGATTTTAAATAAAGAACCCAAATAAAATACTTAAAAAAATATAAAAGGTTTCCAAAAAACTCAGAAAACAATTCTGAATTTTTTTTGGAAAAAATTCTGAAAACAATTCACAAAACAATTCTGAAAGAATTCTGAAAAAATTCTGAAAAGAATTCTGAAAAGAATTCTGAAAAGAATTCTGAAAAGAATTCTGAAAAGAATTCTGAAAAGAATGTGTACATATTCACCCGGTTTACTATGAAGCCCCTAAATAAGATCTGGTGTTACCAATAATCTTCATAAGTCACATAATTGGGTAAATACAGTCCACCTGTGTGCAAAGACATTTCAGTGACAATTGCAAGTGACAAATAATTGTCTTATGATTTTAGAGGACCCCCTCCAAATTTTGCAAATGAGGCTTTTAGTTGCAAAAAAAGGACCCCCCCCCCAACCCCCTGTGTTTCGCACACTGTTTTTCTTGCGAAACATCTGCATGCTAGCATTGCTATTGTTAGCATGTTTGCTAGGCTTAAAGCTAGGGTTGGTTATCTCGCGAAACTAGCAAGAGTATGCGCTAGATTAAAAATAAATGATACAACGTAAAAAACAGCCCAGTGTTGCAAACTCTTATCCAACAAGAGCAGCAGCACGAGCTCCGAAATACGCTAAATCTAGCAAGAACGTCACCAAGTCTGCAACACTGACAGCCCGTCCCTCCAAAGCCACTCTCCCCCCCCCAAAAAAATGTAGCATTATGAATGTAAACAACTAACATGGCTGTTGTTACCAACCCTGCCTTTAACACTATTCTACGCAGCCTCACAGAGCTGCTGGCATGCTTCTACGTTCTAGTTTTCTACGTTATGTTATTCCTCGCTTACACAACTCATTGTCAGTTCTTTTGTCTTTCGGTGGTGGTCGTTTTTTTTTTCGTTTTTTTTCTCACTGTGGCAGTAAATCACGCCGACTTGCCCCGATGCTTGTTCACAGCCAACAAACCCTGTAATGAAAAAGGACGCGAGCCAAACCCAAATCCTGCAGACCCTGTAACCCATCGTTGTGACATACTTTCACTCCACCATACAATGAGTGTGTGAGAAATAGCTGTGAAACGGGCCTCTTCTCACAGTATATCATCCAGCGCTCGTACGACCGATCTTGGGAACAAACATTATTCTCCCTGGGGGCCTGTTGTTATATAGAGTGTACTCGAACGCGTCCGGGGTCACGACGGGGGATTTATAGTGATGGCACGCCGGAAGCGCTGCACAAGCTAATTTGTTCTGGTTTTACCCTGATTGGGAAGATTACAGGGCCGTCTCTGCGATGGCGACAAACGCGTCACCGCACACGTCTCCGTCTCCCGGTCGTAATAAACACACACACGGAAGAAAACAATCGGAAACATTTCCTCGGCTTCTGGTGGGATTCGGCAGATATGGCACTAATTTGAATGTCGTGGTGATGTATAGCTGTTTAACATATTTGCGTTAAACCTTCATTTGGGGTTTCGGCGGTGTATAGCTGCCCTGTTTTTGTGATTGACAAAATGTATTTGTCTGGGAAGAGTGACTGAGGTTTGAGGTTGCATCATCTGAAATAAAGTCAGTGGGATCAGGGGAGAGCAGAGCTGCTGTTTTCTCATTGACTGAGCTGAAAGATGATAATGTGCTTCATCACGGCTAACGAAGCCGGATTGAACGGAGATTTGACTTTGGCTGTGTGAATTTACATCAGTCATAATGTATAATTTAAGTTTCATATATTTAATTTTAGTTGATATATGAAACCAGCTTGACGGTGAGAGATAAATAACTGGTTTTGTTTTGCTCTGGGAAAACATCCGAAGAAGTAATATATTCTCATATAACTCGGTTTGCAACTCCTTTTATCTATATATTTAAAAAATGTGAGGCTAAATGAGGCATTTAGAGAATTTCTTGTAAGTTGAGATAAATCAGATGGAAAAGTTTACACAGAGCCCAGAATTCTTAAATAAACTTGGCTTTGGTAAGTAGGTCAAATAACTGAATGATGAGAACAAATAGACACGGAACAAATCCACGAGTGTTTGCTGCAACGTTTGTGCTATAAACTAAGTAGAATACTGTTAAAAAAAATATATAAAATGTTCAAATTACAATTATTTCTGCCGGGATATAATGACAATCGGTCGAGTGTGCGTGAGTAAGCGCGTGAATCGCTCCGCGCATTTGTGTGCATCTCCGTATCTGTCCACGGCCATACTCACGTTCTGCTGCAGCAAACTGCAAAAAATATTTTGGGGGGGGGGGGGTCAGTAAAGGCTCACGAACGTCTCGACGATCGGGCGTGACTCAGACTTTCTTAAAGGACGTTATTGCCTTGTTTGATGCAGCCATTTGATTGACTGCCGACTCCTCACTCACGACTCAGAACTGGCCCCATCGCTAGTGATCACACAGCTGGATGCGTTGCTGTTGCTCTGCGGACAGAGAGACGGGCGAGGGGAAACGGCTCACTATTAGTGTTTTGGACGTTGTTTTTTGGATATCAGCTAACAGCTAACGGCTAACGGAGCTACACGCACGGCCGACTGCGTCATCGCCGCTCGGCCGCCGGTCTGAGACACGGTTATTCCATCTGTTGTGTGATAGTACGGGTGAAAAAACAGGTCTGATGCAGTTTCAGTGTAGAGGGATGATTTCATGCTGTCATCGTGTAACGAGGGAACAATGGACAGACGTCTGAAGAAAAATAAACACATGTTTGTGCATTGTTTTATGGAGAACTTTCTGGTACTGAAAGATGTAGACGTAGCACCAGAGTGCATGTAGAGTGTGTACATGTGTCTGTGCCTCTGTGTGTGTGTGTGTGTGTGTGTGTGTGTGTGTGTGTGTGTGTGCGTGTGTGTGGTTGTGTGTGTGCGTTAGCTTGAAGTGGGCCTGGCATTTACATTCAACCGTCAGCATCTCAACTAGCATTGTTTGTTGACGCCCAGACAACAGCTCCGTCTGCTTTCTTCACATCTACAGTAGATGCTTTTGTGAAGACACTGAGGTGTGTCTCTTAAAGACACACAGAATTACACAATTCCCCCCCCCAATGGAAAACGTCTTTTTACCACTTCAGTAGAACAAACTGTAACCTCCTTTCAGGTAGCTGTGGTCTGTCAATGGAACTGATTTTAAGAAGAAGTAAAGCAGAAGACGTACGTTGATACGACCTTCATCTTTTTATTTTCCATTTCATATTTTCAGACCAGTTCACTGATCTTTCTGACTGGAAGTCTTTTGACTCAATAAATGTACTGCTGACAGTTCAGTAAACTCATTTAATTACATTTTCTAAAGTCACATAATTAGCATGTAAGCAGAGCCAATCGAACCTCTCCAGAGACGATGCAACATGTGCATGCTTTGTGTCTTAAATATATGTTAAGATAAGCCACGTTTGTTTTCTGTTCATAATAATAGAAACAATGCAAACCACAATGAAGGTTAATATTGAATTCAGTCCCTAACCCTAGACACACATGTTTCAGTGAAGTCCCTCCCATGCTGCCTTATTAAGTCCATCAGCAGCAGAGTATCATCTATTCATGTCATGAGAAGAAACACTCTGAAAGCTAAAAACAAGTTTATTTATAAGTTCAAGAGTGTGATTTAACAACGGTTGAACTTAACTTGTATTCTTAACTTAACTCAGTTTGGATTTACATTTTTAAAACTCATGACTTTGAACTCGTGATTCTTAACTCACAGTTTTAAGGCAGCAGGGAAAGACACATTCACTAATAAATCATCTTACACAAATTCTACAAACACATTTATTATTTATTATTACATTTGTAACCAAAATCGCTACCAATTCTAGACAAAGCTGGCAACATACTGTACATGTTAGATATGCAAAAAAGATAAAAAAGGAAAAGCTCTTCAGAGTTTCAACACAACCAAATCAACATGAACGTTGTGCAAGATTGCACAACGTTCATGTTTGATAGAGAACTTCCAAGAAGATAAACGGAGACATAAAAAAAAGACCAATTTAGATCAAGTAAATAAAATAGACGAGATTGCTCAATATAGACAATATAAATGTAAACCTAAAACGTTACAGTATGTCTTGAAATGAAGAAAAAGGAAAGTGTCGAACAGAAATCACAGATCCAGCGTGACGGAGGGAGCACATTCGTTAAGAACAGGTCACGTTCCATCGAGTGATTTGAAAACCAATTATAGATCCTTAGAATCTAAGATGTGTGGGTGACCAATGACACATCTGCTCTTGCATTCGCAGTTTGTCTAGTTTTCCAGAGGAGAAAGAGTTACAGCAGGTGATGAAAGCGATCATCATGTCATTCAGTATCCGGGCTGTACGCCCCGGAGACGGTTAAAAAAACAGCAGTTTTGGTGAATTTTCTGATGTGAAATTCACGTCAGGATCAAAAAGCACACCAAGGTTACCGGCTCGGGGCTCAACGTACAGCGCCAGGTTTTTTTGGGGTTTTTTTTCAGTTGGTGCACAGCTTCTCTCCCCGAGCCTTTGCTCCAGTAATTCACCTCAGTGACTTTAACATTTGAGCAAAATACCAAGAGCAGCAGCGACCGATCAGATGAGAAACAATCCCCACCCTATGAAAACCCCCAAATCATTTCGACCGTTTCATAGTCCGTGTTTTAAGTCATTACACTTTTATCACTCTGAGTGATTTTTTTAAACACTTATTTTGTGCAATGAGTTGAATGAAAATGTGTGAAGCTAAAGTTGCTTTAATTGAGATTTTTTTTTAAATTGAAACACTTTAGTGTCTTAAGCATCCGACTCCTAATTCAGCAGAAATAAAGTGTTTCGATCAATAAGCAATAAAATAAAGAACATCTAAGTATAAAGAAGTATTTTTAAAATATCACATAAGTAGTTATGAAGTTGCCTGGAGTACAACGTTCCATGAGACCCGAGCG
>NW_027176740.1:0-5000 GCF_023349555.1 Cebidichthys violaceus
GCCTGAAATACAACTACTGACATTCAGGTTGTGTTGAAGCAACAGTTGACATCTTGGGAAATACTCGTATTCACTTTTTTACTGATAAAAAACAAAAACCGATACCACTCTTACAGTAAGATATAAAGCTACATCCAGCAGCCAGTTAGCTTAGCGAAGCTTAGCAAAAGACAGCAGGTGGTCTAGCTCTGTCCAAAGGTAACATAACCCCCCCCCCCCCATTCCAAAGCTCAACAGATAACATGCTGTACCTCAGTTTAATCGTACAGATACAAGATACACAATGTTAATTAGTGAGAGACGCTGCTTGGCAGATTTCTTTTAACCTTTGGACAAGGCTAGCTGTTTCCCCCTGTTTCCAGTCACTATGCTAAGCTAAGGTAACCGTCTCCTCGCTGTAGCCTTGTATTTACCGCCAAGACAAGTGATCAATCTTCTCATCTGACTCTAAAGCAAATAAGCGGATTCAACTGATTATCAGGAACTAATAAACTACAAAGAGCCACCGGGAGAACAGGCTGATTCTTAAATGATTACATGAACAAATAACGGGCAGTGTGAGGGAGTCAAAGGACAACTGATTCATTTCATGTATTTAAAACAAACAAAACAAAAATTACAGAAAGTGTAAAAGAAACATGTAAAACCTATTAGTGGGACTTTTCATGGGATTTTCATAGCATCATGTTGCTCCTGCACAAACAAGATTTGAAGATTATGGGCGACAGAGATGCGGACTAATCGCTGGATTTGTTGTGGGAAACGCATGAAATCCTGGGATTTTCTACTGTGAGACATACATGACCTTAAGCCATCAGATAGTCTCGACGGCATGTGGCTATACCATTAAATAAAAATAAAAAAAATTCAAAAATAATTATTCTCGTAAAGAATATCCTGGGAGCTCATTTGGTAAAGCTATGGCATAATAAATAAATCTGTTTCTCTACATGAATTCCAAAAGGCACTTAGGGCTTTATTAAGTCTTTCAACTGAACTTTTGGTCTGGAGGTGCAGACAAACTCCCAGCGTGTTCACATAACTGCTCCTGAGCGGTGACCCCTGGGAGCAAGAATGAGGGGCGTCGGGGGAGAACAGATGTCGGGACATGGTGGAGGGGAAGGAGAAGCACAGCTAGACGGGGGATGAAAGAGATAGATGGGGAAAGGCGGCAGAGGAAAAAGGAGGAAAGGAGGTCGGATGGGGGAAACGAGGGAAGGTCGTGGTTCTCAGCGGAGGGTGCACGCTCTCTGAGGTAGCGGTGTGGAACCACCCAGGGCCTTGTAATAGTTAAATCATATCAATTAACCATGGGGGCATCAGGGGATTAGGGCTTAATCTCTCCCTTGAGAGAGAGAAACAGTAAATTAGAAATGAGAGAAAGGAGAGAAAAATAAGAGATCATAAACAGCCGCGTTGAAAGGGAGATGATGAATTACAGAGCATGAACAAGAATGTTTTAGATGAATTAAGAAATGGCCTGAAGGACGACTTCTTGTTCACTTGTGTTACCGACAATGACGCGGTAAATTACTATACAGCAAACGAGCAGCGTAGGGACACATTTGCATTTCCCTATCAGCAGTGATGGGACCAGAAGTGGCATTTAGGGATTAAAAACAACACAAAACAGGAGATAATCCCACAGCTCGGCCACACCCGCCTGGGAACTGACTTACGCCATTTTCAATTTGGATGAGGGCTCGGAAGAAGAAAAGGGGTACGAATAAATTTACCCCCTCCCTCCAAAGCCTCGTTGCCCCCTCAGATTTAGAAACATCCGCATTTGATTGAAAATGAAATCATATACACTAAGAAAAGGTATATATGGCAGAGGTTTTGGGGATCTGTATTTGGGGGAGATTGAAGGACGGAGCTTTGGGGGTTCGAGACAGAGGAGAGGAGCCCCTCTTTCTTTGGTGTATATGCAAAAATGGCTGAAGTGGGTAATGGAGCCGTGAGGTAAGAGATTAAGATCAGCATTGGGTCAGGACTGATAGTGAGGAATGGGGTGATGGAGTGACAAAAGGATGAGTAGAAGAGAAAGGAAAAAGGGGGGAAAGAGAGGAGTGAAAGAGAGAAAATGGAGAGAAATTAGACAGAGATGGGTGATTCGGGGTGAAAAGATATTGAAATGGAAACGGCCCCTCTCATCCTCCCTCTTTCAGGCCCCAAAGACTTTACCTCAGACTCAGAAGTGATCATTTGGGATCTGTGCGTCCCCCTGATAGCAAGCAAAGCATAATTCTCAACCCGATACTTGGATTGACTCTGCAGACAACGGGGGTCGTCATCTCCACATGGAAGGGAGCTATAAGGGAGGCTGAGGAAGGTGTAGAGTTCAAGCGCTGAGCGCTCAGGAAGCTAGGAACCTGCAGGATCAAGCGTTCCTGTTGTCAATAATAGACACAAATTCTGAATCCCATCTGCCTTTTAAAGGAATTTTCTTACATTTTGGGAGATATGCTTATTTGCTTTTTTTTTTTGTATCATACATAGAGATATCATTTGTTGAGCTTTTAAAGATGCTGCTAGGCAGATTTTGTTTCCTATTGAGAGGGCCAGGCTAGCCGTTTCCCCCTGTTTTCAGTCCTATTGCTAAGCTAACGTCTCCTGGCTCCAGCTTCAGACAGATGTAGGAGTTGCTAAAAGACTGAAAAACGGCATTGAAAAGCTAAAAAAAAAAAAAAAAAAAAAAAAAGTCTGTAGTTGACAAACTTCTTCTTCATAAGTATCTGCCTTAGTGGACCAAGTTGTAGCCTGGAATCCAGTCTGCTGGAGCTGAGGAGCCTCGTCTAAATGTTCCTCTGACCAAATGTGCCTTTGCTTGAGCCAATTAGCTGCCATCACAGGATCAGACTCGACTCTCATTTGCCAGCCAAAGAGGCTCAGCTGCTCGACCCCGGCAGTAGCCTCATGAAGCCACGTCGCCTCCTCACCCCCCCCCCCCTCCCTGCCTCAGTCACCAAGTCTTAATTCAGACACTTTGAAGTATCTTGGTCTGTGGTGAGGAGCCTCTCAATCAATTACGGATGAAATAATCTCCTTATGATATTTCGAGGTTTCTTCAAGTAGAGGAAGGGGGGGGGGGGGGGGGGGGGGGATGCGAGAACAGATTACGGAAGCCAAATCAGTCTCTCAGCTGCGTCTAAAGTGACAGATTGAGAATCAGCTGAGAGGACGGTGGGAAATTAAATAAGCAAGAAAACATTATGTCTAAGTGTGTCACCTCCGAACACTGCTGTGAAATCTCTAACCTGATCCATAAAGGAGGTGGTGGAGGAGCGGAGGACCCAGAATGGATTATTGCAAGACGCGTTAAAAAAAAAAAAAAAAAAAAAAAAGGACCCACAGTTGCTTGAGAAGCTTTTGCTTACCATCAAGAGTGAGCACACACACACACACACACACACACACACACACACTATGGAGAGGCAGTAAATAAGAGTATGATGCTCAAATGATGAGGTTATTGGTTGATATTAATGCATGTCTTCAAACCATTCTTGAGTGAATAATAAAAGCTAAAAATTCTAAACTTTTGTCACCTTTTAATCACAGACTTTTTTGTGGTTAGTATAGAGTTGTGTTCCTGCATATATCTAAAATATGACACAATAGTTTAGCTTGAAGGGTAAAGAATATACAGGAAAAGAAACGTGTGATTGTGTTTTTGTGAAAAATTTATTTCAGAGAAGACGGTGCAGAGAAACATGTAAGATGTCGTCTTTCATCTTGGTCTTGTGTGTATGATGAGTCTCTGTATCTATATTTGACCGTATCAGGGGAAGTTTAGTCCGGACACTCATGTCAAGCTTTTAACAATTTACTGGAATAATTTGCATTTGAGTTTTGCTGCTGTGGCTCTGCTCATGTGCTGCTCTGGAACAAATCGAAGCAAGCGCTGCTCAGACTGTCCCCGGGTTCACAAACTCTCTCGGTGGAATACACAACCTCTGATGGACGTGGACATTTCATTGTTTTTATCAGGGAGTGTGCAGTAATTTAGGAAAGCCGTTCTCTGTGGAGAAACACTCCCTCTTTAAGTGATGTGAATCATTGTCAACTGCGTAACTTTATTTGACGAAGTGTGCTGTACAGCATATGGAATACTGTAGTCTTAAATTATTACAATATCCTTTTTCTCTCGCATTACTAGTACTTGCTACTCTTTTGTGTCAAGTGTTCAGTAAAACATTAATAAATACTCAAAACATAAGTTAATAAACAACGCCGCCGCCGGCGTCTCCCCCCTCTTCTCTCTTTCCCCCTCTCTTCCCGCTCTCTTCCTGCTCTCTTCCCCCTCTCTTCCCTCCCTCTTTCCCCTCCCTTCCCTCTCTTTCCCCTCTCTTCCCTCTTTCCCCTCTCTTCCCTCTCTTCTCTTCCCTCTCTCTTTCCCCTCTCTTCCCCTCTCTTCCCCCTCTCTCTTCCCCCTCTCTTCCCTCTCTCTTTCCCCCTCTCTTCCCCCTCTCTTCCCTCTCTCTTTTCCCCTCTCTTCCCCTCTCTTCCCCCTCTCTTTCCCCCCTCTTCCCCCTCTCTTCCCTCTCTCTTTCCCCCTCTTCCCCCTCTCTTCCCTCTCTCTTTTCCCTCTCTTCCCCCTCTTCCCCCTCTCTTTCCCCCTCTCTTCCCCCTATCTTCCCCCTCTATTCACCCATCAGTGTTGCTCAAACGTCTCGCCTCAAGCCCTTTTGATTTTCACCATCTCTGACCGTTTCTGCTGCTGCAAGCTCAGCCACGAGCGTGGTGCATCGATTGCTCCCTTCATCCTCAGCGTCCCTTCCCTCATACCTGAGTAAGGCGACTAATTATCCCGTTCTCACTGTTCCTCATCCCAGATTGAGAGGGTCGGAGGGAAAAAAAAAAATCAATAACGGTGCCAAGTGGGGCGGGGTCAGGGGTCAACGAGGTCCTTGACAAGTGTGTCAGGGGAAGGATGGAGTGAGAGAGGGGGAGAAAGTGCTTGTGTATGTGTGTGTGTGTGTGTGTATGTGTGTATGTGT
>NW_027176740.1:10000-28588 GCF_023349555.1 Cebidichthys violaceus
AAACAGTATTTGGAATGAACAGTTTTTTCAACCTGTGTAAAGTATCGCTGGTGGATAGTTAGGACTGTGACACACAAATCTAAGTACTTTAATGAATGGAACTACTGACATAAGAATAATGAGTCCTAAGAAAGAGCAAAAGTCTCGCCCCCCTTCATCTAAAATGATGAAACGTGGTTCTGGATCTTTCCGTATCGCTATTGTACTGATGAGTAGAACTGGACAACCTTAGAAGTTTCGCTCAAAAACAACATAGTCCCATGGAGACACAGTAAAAGTCTTGGGCGGTGTTAGTGAAATGTAAAGGACAATTATGTGGGTTTTTTTTTGTAAATGACAGTAATTGGATGTTATTTGAATGATATAATCCAGTATCTTCAGTAGCCGATAGTGTAGATTATGGACAGGAAACCCAGAGCACCTTTGAGATTAATGAAAGAAACCCTAAAAAAAAAAAAAAGAGCTCATAGGTTTACGGTACACTGAGATTAATTAGGAAATGCTTCATACAGTAAATACACAGATAGTTAACATTATGGGCTCAACAATGAAGAAAACTGTGGGCGTAACTAATACCAAAATATGTCATCTAAATGTAAACAAGAAGGCGTCCTCACCACCAAAAATGAAATCACACAATTGGAAACCGTATAAGTGGAAGTTATCTTCAGCCAACAACTTCCTGCTGAGGGTCTTTTCATAATAAACCTCAAGAGCAGAGCTCTGTTTGGCAACTCTACTATCATGTCTTCAGTATCTACTGTATTGTATTATGTATGCGTGTGGAGTTATGTGGTCAAAATATGAATATTATTCACGAATCATTCCAGCCGTGCAGCGGTTATAGTGAACACGTGTGAAAGTTCCTCCATGCAGGTGGAAGCTTGTCAGTGTTACTTATAGCTCTTCCAGGAAACTTAGACCCTCCCTGTATGATCTTTCATAGTTCAATCCTTCAGTGTGAGAGATTTTACTCTCTCTCTCTCTCTCTCTCTCTTTTTCTTTCTCATTCTCTGACACTCTCCAGTTTTTCCTCTCTTTTTTTTTTTCCAACACATAGGTGGATTAAGGCAGAGGGGCTTTTGTTTAGATAAAGCGAAGGATTAGGGAGAGATTTGCCCCCATAAAGTTGTGGGCTTAATGGGCCTTTTATCCCTGCATGTCCCTAAAGCTGTGTTGCCTCTGGATTAGGACTATACAATGGGGCCCCTTGTGCAGAGGGATCCGGGCCAGAGAGAGAGAGAGAGAGAGAGAGAGAGAGAGAGAGAGAGAGAGAGAGAGAGAGAGAGAGAGAGAGAGAAGGCAAGGAAAAGAAATGAGACAGAAGGACAGAGACAAGGGAGAAAAGAGGGCAAGAAGAAAGAGAGAAGGGGATGGATGGAGAGAGAGGAAAAAGAGGGGGAATTATACAGCTTTAAGAGGAAACTGACAGGTTGAAAACTTTTAGAGGAGGGATTTGCTGAAGAGATCCTGAGATCTTGTCACCAATCGAAGGGATTTCAGGAGGATCCAGAGGCGTGGCGCTGACAATAAAGCAAAAAAAAACAAAAAAAAAACACTGTTGCTGTCTTTTTAAATTCATTTATCTCACTTTTTTTTTTTCTTCCTTTCTTCAAATAAATAGGAAAGCGGGTCTTACTGTTGAAGTGCTGCTAATAACGTGTCTAAGAAGTGGCTTCTGGCAAATTGCTTTGTTATTCTTGTCAAAAAAAAAAAAAAAAAAGGTCTCCGCAAGAAGTCGATTTTTAAACTACACATCAAAAATGATTAATTGCCCCGGGATGAACAGATGCTGAAATACCCTTGAATGGTGCCAGGGAGGCTGAGGCTTGCTGGATTGCAGACCTAATGTATTCATGAAGTTGCAGAAATATCATTAAGAGTATTAATTAGCTATTAGTGAGCAGAATTCACCGGCATTAAAGATGGTTTTGGTCTTCGGACATCTATCAAATACAGGCTGAGAACAAGAGGAGAAAGCACACTTTAGATACAAGTATGAATTATTCAATATTAGGTATTTCGAAAGGGTTAAATCTGACATGAGATCAGTGAAGAAACAACATGAAGTATCCTGGAGCAGACGTTTGAAGGCTTTACTCACTTTGCTGATGTTAAAAAGATCCCAACAACCCAAAGGCCCTGTGTCAAATTAACACTTTTCTCTTCTTTCTTTTTTTTTTATTAAATTTAGGGTTGTTCGTCAACTGCAGGTCATTGTTTACCCACCTTATATGCAGCAGTGCGTGGCTGGGTACAGGGGTAAGGGGAGCTGTGTTTTTTTTTTTTTTTTTTTTTGGCGTTTAAGCCCTTCAGATGCGCTGGACAGCTCTAGTCGCACTAAGGAGCTTTAGGTGGAGAGGCGCTGAGAAGAAACTCTTTCTCGCTTTAATTGCTTTAGAGACGGTCCTCACAAAGAGACAGTGGCCAGATTTACCTCCCGTTTAAGTTCTTATTTCCATTGGTTCACAAGTTAATCCTCTTTCTTTCTCAGACCTCGGAGGAAAAAAAAAAAAAACCGAGTGAGCCTATACCGAGGCGACAGAAACCAGAGGAGGCGCACGAGGTTTTTTTTTTTTCCAGACGATGGGAAGAGACTTTGAAGCACACATGAAAAAAAAAAAGTTTGATGTGGTTAAAAACAAACAGATTTAGACGGAAAGACGCACCAGGGAGTGGATATTTCGATACATCAATTACACTAGGCCTACTAATAATAATAATAATAATAGTAATAATAATGGTAATAATCACAATAATAATAATAATGAAAATAATAATATTTTGTCACAATAAACCTACTTCTTTTTTATGACCCCCCAAAAAATGTAACTAAACACCCCATATATCACCACAGTCAAAAATAACATTGTTCTATTTTTGCAACGTTGGAGCAAATAAACGCATCGAATAATCCGCCTAAGACTCGGTGATACAGCGGAGGACTCCCGGTGTCGTTTGGTGGTTCCGTATCAAGAATGTCAGAGTTACAGTCACGTTCACTTCCTTCTCTTCCTTTATTTCGTTAGAGTTTTGTATCCAATCAATGTAACGTAATCCGTTTAAACTACAATAGTTGAGTGGTGTTAACTTGGATATTATATCAAATATATATTTTTTGAATACAATAGAAATACCTCTCACTTCACCCCCCCACACACACATCTTATCTCTCTCTCACACTCACACACACACACACACACACACACACACACACACACCACACACACACACACACACACACACCCACACACCATGTAGTGTCCACAAACCCCTGATTGTCTTGAAACAATGCGTCTGGGTGGAGTTTGAATGCGTAAAAACGCATGGACATAAATATCCTGCATTCCATGAAATCTTTTGTCTACTGTTCAAATGTGTTCACAGGGAGAAACATCAGAGATAAAAGTGCGCTATAGGCCGAGCACTTTTCCCCAAAGAATTCCACCCCTCCCAAAAAAAAAAATATGCAAGCTTTACATTAAAAGGCTACTTTTGCGCTGCCCTTAATTCCCCACCTAAACGGTTTTGCTCCGGGAGAAGAAATCTTCTCTAAAAACCCTTCAAGAAGAGAAGGGCATTATTGCCCTAATCCTCTTACCCGCAGTCATTTTAAGACAGGGGTTTTTGGAGGCTGAGATGGCGTCTTGTCTTCCCTATCCCATCCCAAATCCTTCCAGGCCGAGGGGGAAGAGTCTAAAGGCAGCGCCCTGGCATCTATTAGCCATCTCTCTAAAGGCTCCCTCTCTCCTCCAGTGGCATGGAGCAAAAAAAAAAAAAAAAAAAGCCGAAACGCAAACAAACTTAAGATCGGTCGCTTTTTTTCTCTCACAAAAACTAAGGACAGGCAACTGGATTCATGATCCAACTGCATGCACGCAGTTTGTAGTAGATTTGAAAAAAAAAAAGAGCTAAAAGATATGAAATAATATGACACACCTCATAGTTGTCTATGTTTAAAATGGGTTGACGAAGTGTTTTTCATTAGCTTATATTATAAAAGCTTGCAGAACCGAGTCCCTCACTTGTTTTAAGCTTGAGGTATAACCTATAAAATTATTCATAAAGTTGCGATTCGTAAAGAAATAAAATCAATCCTACATCATATCGATCACATATCAATATATATATATATATATATATATATATATATATATATATATATATATATATATATATATATATATATGTTTTGCAAAAACGGACCATTAAAAAAAACGTCAACCTTCACATATAGGGGATGTTTATTGATGTCAATAAAATAAAAAAACATGGGGACAGACTCGGAGGGATTTAGCGGACATAATGTGCTTAAATTGATCATGTTTGCAAAAAAAATAACACCAGAAGTCTGCCGCTGAACGATCCGCGAATCTTATTTACTCGACTGACGGCACGGGGAGCCAATAGAAAGCCAGCACGACCCCCGCGAAGCTCTCCTTTAAAATCCCGCCACCGGGCTCTCGCACCAGCAGATGGCGGCTTCCCACTTCTGCGCGAGAGAGAGACGGGAGAACTAAACAACTACAGCAGGAGCCGGTGGAGCGCGGAGCGGACGGACTTGAAGTGAAGCGGCAACACTGGATGACTTTGTGTATCTCGCTGTCGGACAAAAGGACGAGGGGGAAAAGTGGGCATTACAAACAACAGACGAGCGCAAAGGCAGCAGCAAGAGCAGGAGAGAAACCTGAGAGTTGAGGATTGTGTACGAAGCGACGGAAAAGACAACTGTCTCTACAAGAGGTAACAACTTTTCTCCTTCTCCTTATTCACTTAAATGCATTTTTCACATGTGGAAAAATGCATTTAATGTTCACGTTAAACTATGTTGCACCTTTATCAGCCGGTCTCTAATAGCAGTGCCTCTGAACCGGAATGACGTTTATTGTGTGTGTGTGTGTGTGTGTGTGTGTGTGTGTGTGTGTGTGTAAGTGAAACAAATACAGTAGCCTGTATCCAATAGAGATATCTTTATACGGTTTATAAAGATGATTTTTTTTTTGTTTTACTTCATTTCAAGCGGAGACGAAAGCAGTTTCCGCTGGTGAGAATGTAGAAATATATTTATGATAATTCTGATATTTTAAAGTTTTAGTAGCATATATACCCAAAATGTAACCTTGCGCGAGAACTAAAATGCACAACGGACACCCTGTTTATGATGCTCTTCTTTGAAGTTTACTGTTAAAATACAAATCTGAATTTAAAGTGCTCCACATTTACAGAAGCACGCCGAAGGGTTTTCTGGGTTTTTCCTCCTTTTATTCCTCAACATGTTCCGGTTATGTCTTGTAATGCAGTCTTGGTTACAGAATAAATATAATGTCGCTGTGACATTTTGGATTTTTAAAAATGCTTTAACAGACAATTAAATATTAGATATCGAAAAGCTTTCCATTTCAAAATCAGGCTTCTGCAAAGCAAATATCCTTCCGCTCAGTGAAAATCAAAGACACGTCCCTCGCGCTCTGACAGTTCACACTGTGACACAGCAAAGAGCAGATTGTCAGGTCGACTCGTGACCCTGAGGGCTGTTAGCAAATAACATTTTTTTTTTTTTCCCCTAATTTAGTCGGATCAAAGAGTTGCACTGTACACGCCTATTTACATAATGACGGTTTGATAATCGAAGCATTGCGCACAGGGCTGCCAGGAGGGCCCATGTGCCTGGAGCGCGAGAGAGGCTTATGAATGACAATAACAGCGCTGACAGGCTCACAGCGATGAGCTATTGTGCCGCATTTGATATGGGCAGTAGGACACAGGCTATATAACCAGAGGTGTAGTGGTAAATAGAAGAGGTGGGTGAAACTTGTAATCACGAGCAGACCGGCTTTAAAGCTACAAAAAAAAAGTTGACTTGCGGACCAAACAGTCTAAAGCAACGTTGCAGACATCGAGATGTTTTTATTTGCAGATTATTGCATTTTGCAAAAAAGTGAGATTAAAATCGATAGGAAACGTTTTTTTTTCGTCAATTAAACTTTCCAATGTTTGTGAAAATAGATAAATGCTGCATTTATTCCCCGTGTACATGTTGTGTGATTCCAGGTGTAATCCAATATGTACACCTTCACTTTCAGAGAAAACAGAAATGGACAAAAATAAACCCAATTGAGCACAGTCGTTGGAATAATAGAAACACGCGCGCGCACTTTGCCCACGAGGGCACGCAAACGCACACGCGCAAACTCCAACCCCAGAGCTAACCACCCAAGTCCCGCTGTACGTCCGTCCGTGTCAGCGTTGATGATAAATGGAGGGCCTCGCAGTCGAAACCTATTTGCACTTCCATTAGACGGGGAGCCAAATGGGGATCAACATGCATATTTTTACCCGCGGAGAGGCCATACATCTCAGCCAAAACGTTGCCCCGGGGCGATGGGATAAGAGGCCGCCAGAGAGGGGAAGGGGAGGGGAGGGGGGGGAGACGGGGAGGGGGGGAGGCCCATTCAACTCAAATACTTGGGGGAGTAAAGTAAATGTTTAGCGAAGCACCTTCTGTCCCGACGAATTAAACTATTCCCCACTGCCCTCTGATCACATTCATCAGCCGCCGCGGCCACTTAATAGGCTGGGAATGGGCACTGCGGGCATCACACACACACACACACACACACACACACACACACACACACACACACACACACACACACACACACACACACACACACACACACTCTCTCTCTCTCGCGCTCTCTGAAAAGATGAGAAATGGATAAAAAAAAATGGCTTTTCCAAAAACGACCACCCGGTCTTTTCTGTCGTATAAAATACGTTTACAACTGCTTAATTTGCCTATAGGAACACATTATTATAATGTATATTATTATTATTATTATTATCAGCATTGTTATTAATATTAGTAGTAGCATTAGTTATTAATGTATCATAATTTAGTGATTTAAACTGGAATTTAATGCTTAAAATTGACATTTGATTGAATGAATTATCAAGTCTAAGATGTTAACTAATGAGCTTATGTAAAAGAGTATGACCTTGGTCAAATTAACATCAATTCAGTTTCAAATTATAACGAATATCCTGCATATTTTCAGGTAATGGAGCAATCGAAACGGTTCTTACATATAAATACTGCATAGACCTACACGAAGAAAGCATTGTTAATTAGTCAAATTGAAAGGAGAAAAAAAAAGAAGAAATTAATAAAATGATAACCTGGAAATTCAAAAGTATTGAGAGGCAGACGGCCTAAACATATACTTTCAAGAACTTCAGCATTTCCCTGGACACCGTACCTGTCGTACAGGAGAACGATTTCTATATGTTCCCTGTGGTCTCTCTGTAATAGTTATAATAACTGGTTGGGCCTCAGAGATATTCCCTCCTGTCAGCCTCCTCCGTACTAATACATATCTAATCGTGTCCTCGAGCGCTTCATCTAGGAAAGTCTCGGTCGTGAAGGAGAACTACAAAATAGAGTTTGGAAAATTGCTGCCACGTGAAAGACTCTGATACGGACGTTTTACTTCAAGGGATGGATCTGTTCGTAATATTAAAAAGCTGCAATTATATAATTATATAAATAACATCAAATTACGCAACATGATTTGCAAAGTTTAGAGTTAAATGTTGCAGGAAAAACTGAAAGTGAAAAAAAAAAAAAATCAGTCACTATAACTGAACAGCACTTGAATAGCATTTCCGTAATCATGGCCTATTAATAAAAAATAATCCTGCTATCCGGTTGCAGGTTCTGCCACCGAGACCCGAAACAAATCTCTTTATTTAATTTTCCAAAACACATTTCATCAACGCCTTGATCTGTCAAACGCAACGCTTCCACTGGGGATTTGGCTTCTCCGGGATCACAGAAAAAACGACGTGAATAAATTCACGACTGAGGCATCACGTCACGGTTCATTATGGGCACGAGCGATAATTACCCCAATTAAAAGTCTTTTGTATAATTAATGGATTGAACACGGCGATAATTGGATGTTAATAGATAACACTTTTGTCTGAGTGCGTACATTAAAATATATTGGCCCTCTAGCGCGAGGACCTGTCATTCGGGCTACTAAAAAAAAAAAAAAAAAAAAGGTTGGTTTGAGATCACATGTTCCGCGTGCCCATCAGCAGCCGCGCGCCCTTCACAGCAACATGCTCTTGAGTGAACTCTCTTCCTTCCTCTCTTCATGTCCGCAGGTATAGCGGCCTCTCACCATGCAGCACTACGGGGTGAACGGCTACTCTCTGCACGCCATGAACTCCCTCAGCGCCATGTACAACCTGCACCAGCAGGCAGCGCAACAGGCGCAGCACGCGCCCGACTACCGGCCGTCCGTGCACGCGCTCACACTGGCCGAGAGACTAGCTGGTAATTAAGTGCACGCTCACACACACACACACACACACGCAAGCTTCTCTTTGGCTCTTATACATTAATGCTACATGGAGGTGTTATACAGCAGCTGACGTTCATGCAAATAACGCGAGGCGTCGTAGTCCCCATCGTGCTCAGTTGAATAAATTTTGCCGTGTGTGTTTCCTTTCCAACGGCTGCGCATTTCAAGACATCATCCTGGAGGCTCGCTACGGCTCTCAGCACCGCAAACAGCGGCGGAGTCGCACAGCCTTCACCGCACAGCAGCTGGAAGCGCTGGAGAAGACTTTCCAGAAGACCCACTACCCGGATGTGGTGATGAGGGAGCGGCTGGCCATGTGCACCAACCTGCCCGAGGCCCGCGTGCAGGTATGTCTATATAGCTGAAGGGGAAAAAAAACACTGTGAAGAGCACAAAGCACCTACTGATGCGCGTTACAGGCAACAGTAGTTTCGAGGAGCTCATTCGGGTATTTTATTACCGACTCATTATGTATGTGATTGTAGGCTTTGTATCTTATGGACAGAAAGTTGTATCTGTTTGTCCAGTAGAAATACGTGGGGGTGGACTAGCCTGTTATTTTTGGGGAGGCACTGTTGGATGTAAAGAATGTTAAAAAAATAATCAGAATAAAAAAAATAGAAAGACCTGCTATAAATGAGTGATTCATGAATCAAAACACAGCTTGTTTGAGTTGAAAACCGTGACTGTACATTATTATCAATACAGGAAAAAATGAAAACATATTCCTCGGGTTGAGTCTTGCTCACAGTGAAACTTTTCACTTATCCGACACAATACAATATATGCTAAAACACAGAGTCAATTAAACTGCTATTGTTGAAATTGATTTAAATATGCACTTGTTGTTGCTGTCACTTATTGGGAAGTTCATTTGCCACTCAGTCGTTTGACGCTGACTGAAATCAGTCATTTAGTGGGATCGAGTCAGAGCTCACATCCACTGTTGTACGTCTCTTCTGCTTGTTCTCCATCTGACCCGGCCTCTTCTCCGCTCCGCCATCAGGTTTGGTTCAAAAACCGCCGGGCCAAATTCCGCAAGAAGCAGCGCAGCCTCCAGAAGGAGCAGCTCCAGAAGCAGAAGGAGGCTTCGGGGGAAGGAGGGAGCGAGAAGGAGGACGCGCCTCCCTCCACAACAATCCCTACTGACGCCCAGCTCCCTCCTTCATCCTCGTCCTCCTCCTCTTCGTCTCTGGAGGCAGAGGGTCCGGTAGACCGTCCTGCGCCGCTGGACATGGAGCTGAACGTCACGTCGGCGGAACACTCCGGCAGCGAGTCGGCGACGGAGGACAACGCCACGGACAAGGAGGACGAGAGTAAACCTCAGAGAGAGGAGACGAAGTGTGAGAGAGCGGTGACTCCTGAGGACATCTCTCCAGTTTGCAAAAGACTCAGCCCCTAAACCAGGTGAGAACATGATCTCTGGTCTGGCGAGGTGCTTAATTCCTGTCCTTATCCGTCACAAACTTGTTTCATGACATCCCTCACCTGTATGACTAAAATCCTCAGCTGACTGTACTAACTTAACTTTCTTATTCCCGTCTTCTCTCTGTCCAGACTCTCCCCTGGTCTCTCCGTCCCTGACCCCCCCCCCTCCTCCTCCAGCGGCGGCCTGGCCGGCAGCGGTCCTCTCTCTCAGAGCCATTCTTATTCTTCCTCCCCTCTCAGCCTGTTTCGTCTGCAGGAGCAGTTCCGCCAGCACATGGCCGCCACCAACAACCTGGTGCACTACCCTGCCTTTGACCTCTCGGCCCCATCTTCACTCCCTTACCTGGGGATGAATGTTAACATGCCCCCCCGCGCCGCTGGGCTCTCTGCCCTGCCAGTCCTACTACCAGTCCCTGTCCCATCACGCTCAGCAGGTGTGGAGCAGCCCGCTGCTGCAGCAGGCGTCGGCTGCGGGCGGCCCTCACCAGCCACAACAGCAAGACCACAAGCATCGAGAACCTCCGTCTGAGGGCGAAACAGCACGCCGCCTCGCTGGGACTGGACACGATGTCTAACTGAGGATCAGATCGTATACGGACGACAATGTAAAATAGGCCAGAAGCCTCGGCCTGCGCGTCACACCCCCCCCCCCCCCATCCCACTGCGTGTCTGTGATAGTTCTTTAGGAGTCGTACAGTGACCCCTTCACGAGTACATGGGCACAGGACATGCAGAGATGTCCAAAAAAAATAAAACATGCCATCATGCACTGGACCTACAGAACGACATCTAGCAGCTTTTTATTTTTATTTTTTTTAAAGCCGACACACACACACACACACACACTTTTCAACAGCTGGTTTTGACTCCTCTTAAGCTTCAGCAGTCGCAGCTCAAGGTCCAAAAAGTAGAACCTCGGGAAAAGAGAATCCATAAGATATATAGAGCAATGCTAGAATAATGAAATGGATCAAATTCATTTCCCAAAACTCAGAGGACAGTTAAAGTACTCCTGACTCTTTGTGATGATGTTTCCAACAGACAGACAGACACACACACACACACACACACACACACACACATGCTGCACCTTCTTAACATCTACAAAAAAAAAAAAAAAAAAAAAAGTTAAACAATAATCACTGGAGATGATTGACACAGCTGATGATGGATGCACTCGGTTTGAAAGACAATGCAAAATAATGTTTACAAGAATAATGTGAATAAATGAGGCACTTTTAAAAAAGGGAATTGGGCTCGTTGAGCAGGAGAAGAAGAAAAAAAAAAACGTTTCGAGACCATTTCTGTCACAGGACCCCCCTGACATTTCAATTAAGCAACATGGTTATGTACATAGCATGTACTACAATAACAGCACATAAATAAAAAATAAACTTCTCCTCAACAGCATAATTAAGAGTGACTAATTTACCAGTTTAATGGCCAGTAATATGCCGCTTTGTACAGAAGGCTGGCTTGATAATGAGAAAATGATTTCAGTGACTAAATTCTCAAAAGCCTTTAATTACATTTTGCCCTGGGCTGAGGGAGCCGGGAGGGGGCAAATTAAATTATGAACATGCATACCATTTAAGACCGCCGAAAAAAACAGCCAATTAAGGCAGCAACACGATTCACTTCACCGTGAGTTGATCAATTTCATTTAGAAAACAAATTTGGACGTTTGGATAAATGTCTGGACCCATATTTTGTCAGCATTTATCCTCGCCTTAATATTCTCTTGGGGGAAACATGCAGCTTGGCTGATAGCACTTGATGAGGAGAGTCACACACGTCTCTGATGTTTTCTGTTAATGTGTTTTGGAAGCTAATGTCTTCATATGAACAAAAAAAAAAAAAAAAAAAATGCACATTATTTTAATATGTAAAATACAAAAAAAAAAAAGTCTATCTATTAATGTTTACTGGTAAGGTAATTGTAAAGTTCCTATTATGTTGTATAATTGATAACGGACTGTCTCAGATCAAACTCCTTTAGCTGTCAAAGTGTAAGATTGTATTTGCTGAGCTCACCGGCAGCACCGTCCACCCCTCCTCCCTTTATCTGTGTAACGATCCCGGGTTGATTCAAATCTGAAAAATCTGTTCAGTTTCTGCTCTTGTCGAGAAGAAACAATTGAAGAAATGTGGATTCCTGGTAACCGGGTCACCTCCTGTCTGCTGCAATCCAGACACAAAGTCAAAGAAAGTGAACAGATTTCAGTGAATTGACCTCTGTGACCTCTGAGTCCTCTGTGTACTGCTGTCTTGACTCTATTTGAGTTCTGTTGTTGCTATTATTCTAATGATGACCCCCCCCCCCCCCTCCCTTTGTCTCTGTTAAACTACTTGGTCCAGTGATAGATAGATTTATAATGGCTGAGGAGAGAGAGAGCGAGTGGACCATCAGCAGTGTTGTTTCCTTTACCTCTCCCTAACGATGTAGACTTGAACTATAGTGTTGTTGTAAAATAATCGCAAATAAAAGCATTGCTTGGAGATCTTTATAATGAAGACTATCTGTGTTGCATATTTACACAGGGTGAGGGTGGCAGTGGGCAAATACTGACGCGGGTGGAGTGCTACAGATCTGAACATCTGAAATAAGATGTAAAAACAACAGCATGAAAATTTAGAAATAGATGTAATTATACGCTTTAGGATTGTATTGTTTCCATGACAAACAATACCGGTCGAGTGCAGGAAGAAAATTTCTACTTTGGCAAAAACGTAAAGTAAACCTAAAAGGAAGTCAAATATAGTTCAGGTTTTATATCGCAGGTTCAAAAAATAGTATGAGTATGGGAGGAAAAGCTGCAAGAAGAAGAAAAGCATCGAGACAAAACAGGGAAAAGAGGGAAATTAGGAGAACAATAAAAAAAAAAAGAATAATTCAGATCAAATGTATGAGGTTTGCAGGGAGACAAAGTGTACGAGAGCAAAAGAGACCAAAAACAGAACAACGTAAACTGAAGAATAAAAAAAAAAAAAGCTGCATGGAGACATAAGCCATCCCCAATGAATAAGCAGCCCATTATCCTGAAGAACGACGGCCCGGGGCGGTGATTATGCTGCTATTATATCTTTAACAGCATGGTTTGTCAAAAACGCACGGACCCCCGCCCCAACCTTGCTCCCACACACACACACGAACACACACGAACACACACACACACACACACACACACACAAGCAACACGCAGAGCAATCAGGCTTCTCACATTCAAAAACGGTGCCCTTGCTCTTCCCACGGTAAAACTTTACGTTGCCGTGTGACATTGCTCTGCCGTTAATTGAATGGGCCTTCAACATATATCCACCCCCCCCCCCCCCCTTGGAGTGAGTAAATAACAAATGCACCTGGCCCTTCTCCGACCGTTATGAACGACCACTATCCAACAAGCGGATAGACGGAGGATAATGATCTCGCCGGATTAGCGGCGTTAATGTGGATGTTAGCGCATCACCCTGAACCTTTTTTTGTGTTTTATTACACCACACACACACACATGCGCGTCCTCAGCCAAGGGCATCCTGGTCGTGTGACTGATAAGATTGCGGTGTGGTGCAGCAGACGGGAATGTCCTTGTTATCCAGGCGTAGGGATCTGTTCGGCTACACGGCAGGATTTCCTCCCATGGGGCTCTGGAGCAGAGAAAATAACACAATTCTCTTGTTCCAAATGTTCTCTCTTTTCTTAACACCCAACCCCCCCAAACACACACACACACACACACACACACACACACACACACACACACACACACACACACACACACACACACACACACACACACACACCCTGGGGGTTGAACAGGGATTGCTAGATTGTACCGCTGCAGGGTCAAGTGTGTTGAGCCCTTGATGCTGGATCAGGTGCTTCCATCTCTAACACTCAGGGCTGTATGTTCACCACTTTACCCCCATAACCACCTATTTACAGGCACAAACGTATCTCCATCTACTCTCCTTTAAGCAAGTGATGACATATGTGTGTGTGTGTGTGTGTGTGTGTGTGTGTGTGTGTGTGTGTGTGTGTGTGTGTGTGTGTGTGTGTGTGTATGTGGTCTGAGAAGAATTTGCCCCAATACAGTGTGGCAGCAACATGAAGATATGAACCCGATACTTTAACCGTGTCAGACAGTTCTACTTTAACATTCCAGTTGTCAGAACTTCTCAAAAAAGTATTTTATAAAAAGTATATGTTGATATTACAGAGTACACATATTTTTTTCTTAGTGCCTTAGAGTGAAGACTGCAGAAAGTTTTTGAAGCAAGGTCTCTCTCTCTCTCTCTCTCTCTCTCTCTCTCTCTCTCTCTCTCTCTCTCTCTCTCTCTCTCTCTCTCTCTCTCTCTCTCTCTCTCTCTCTCTCTCTCTCTCTCTCTCTCTCTCTCCACACACACACACACACACAGCCCCCTGGAGCAAGTCCCCCCCACACAAAAATCACAGTGTACCATTCAATCAGTGCCCCCCCCCCCCCTCCCCCCTCCTCTCCATGGTTCTCTTAAAGGTTTTAACCATGGCGAGAATGAAAAGTGCCAGCATTAGAAACCTCGGCCCATTGAGGAGGTGACAGGGTCTGCCAGAATATGATCCTAATCCTGTTTCCAGCATTCTTTAGCCCACTGGCATTGCCATTTCGCTGCATATTCTCTAAGCTGTCAGGTCCAGGGAAATCCCTCTAATAGTGCATTGCCCAGATACACATCAAAGCCCTCCTGGAAACCACCAGCAGCAGCAGCAGCAACTTAAGGGAGAGGGAAGCACAATAACAATGAGGCTCACAGCTGCACATTTACATGCACCAAAAAAAAAAAGAAAGAAGAAAGAAGCAGCAAAAACTTGCTTGAGAACTTAATGCTTAAATAAATAAAAGTCATACATGACGCTTGAGGGCGGAATGCAAACAAGGCTTCGTTGTTGTTGTTGTTTTTTGACCTTTTAAACTTTGACGTTAATCGTGATGTGTTTCATAACGGACACGGAGATAGACGGTTATAAAGATAGAAACAACAAGAGGAGTTGTATCGAGCGTCGGACAACAGGTGGCTAAACGGTGTATCCTGGGCCACCCTCCTTTAGTTCCACTTCATCTTCCATTTTCTTCTTGTCCTTTTTTTTTCTTCTCTTTCTTAAACACTCTTACGGCCACCTCGCCCCTCCCTGGGTAATCTTCTTAGAGAGAAGAACCCCCCCCCCCCCCCCCATTCTCTCTCTCTCTCTCTTCTTAATCTGGCTGCAGCCTAAACCACACGGTTGCATTTCCAATGCGGGCTTCACCGAGCCAAAACGGGGAGCGCTCTCAGCCACTTCATGGAGCGCCGAGTCCGTCGGAGAATGCTTTAGACCACATAGTGGAGGTTTTGGCTCATATTCAAAAGCTTGTTTAAAAAGTACCTTTAAAAAAAAAGGGACAGTCTGAAGGTATGAGAGGGCTCTTTTAGCTGTTGACTGCAGCCAAACGTGTGTAAATATCTCATGGAGATCATCGGATGCTATACAAGCAAGACTATAGGCTACAATATACAAGCAGAGATGATAAAAACAAGATTGTTGCCTCGGTGTGAATGCTTGTATAGCCAACCACATTATGAACAAACGTACCGATATGAAAAGAGAGATCACGACTGTAAACGTCCTCTAGTATGAGATCCTGTTAGTCTGCGAATCTATTTGTGGGCTTCAGTGTCGGGGGAGTAGATGTATTGCTGTGGTATAATTTCTTGAAAACAAAAAAAGAAAAGAAAACTGAAGAGTATTGAAGGGGAAGAGAAGACATCAACCTATGCATGTCAAACTGCACCTCAGTTTGAGACGTACTGCAATAGTTTGTTAAATGTCGTCCAAATAACGCTTTCACTAAAACACAACTGGACGCCTGTAAAAAGACTAGATAGCATTTTACTACCAGCCCTGTGGCTGAGAGCGGGAGGGTCCTGCTGGGCTCAGTGCATCCGCGACAAAGACCCCCCCCCCCCACCGGTGGAATCCCCTCTCCCGCCGCCAAACCCGGGGACACACGTCTGATCTTCACCTCCGGGCTGGAAAAGACAAGGCTCACAGAGGACGTCTTCAGTAAACAGAGACACCTGAATATTCACCTCTGCATCGTCTCTGCCGAAGACACTCAACTGAATCCTTAATTTAAACCAGAGATTAGCTCAGTTTATAGGTTAAAGTTTCAGTAGCTCTGTCATTCAACAGCGTACTGTAGGTGCTCAGGTTTGAATATACGGAGGTCATTACAAATATCATTCATTCAGTGGAGGCATGATGTGAATACATAACACTATTACAAGTGTTTTCCATGTCTATTACCGGAAAAAAAAAAAGCGACGTCGAAATTGTATTTGAAAAACACAACAGCAGCGTGGTTGTGTAGATAAATCCATAATATTCATCTTTTTAATACACAGCATATGTCTCCCTAACACAGGCTTTACACACAGGGACACAAATGCACAGCGGTTCATTGGCTGATTCAATAATAAAAGCAGACATCCAGTCGAGTCCACAGACAGGCAGAGCAGAGAGTAACTCATCTCTTAACAGTCGGCCGTCTCCGAGTGTTAAAACATGTAAATTTATGTAAGAGCCCATAGGAAACACATATTTACAATACGTTTAAGTAATCACAAGACGTGCGAAGAGGCATTCAAGGCCCCGGAGACGAAAGCAGTCAATACTAAAATAGTTTTTATGTGTCATTAATTCCCTCTGCATTCCCAGATACATCCCCCTTTTTACCGCAGTAATACAGTAATCACTCACAATCGCACAGAAAATTATCTGCAGTCATCTGTGGAATACAAAAAAAAAAAAAAAAAAGGGGGGGGGGGGGGGGGGGCAAAAACAGGGCGAGATGTCCCATTTTAGCTCTCTGCTGCCTCTTTAATGTTCATCTGGGAGCCGCATGGCTGCCGTCCGTTCCCTGCGCGGGGATGGGAGTCGGCTCCTGCGCTTGGAGCAGCTTAATGACGGTGGGGTGTGGATGGTGGACTCGTTAGACAGACACACACACACACACACACACACACACACACACACACACACACACACACACACACACACACACACACACACACAGACAAACACACACACACCCTTTTTCACGCTACATTGCCTGGCCAGGACAACATAAAGGGTCATCGGCGGTGTGATGGAGAAAGAGGCACCTCTCTGCTCACATTAGTGATAAGAGGAAACATTTGAAACTCTGAGCGATGTCAATGCAAAACAGAGTCAATCCAGATAGAATAATGAAAGTTTTACAGATTCAGATGTGAGAAACCAAATGGTCAAAAAAATTGTTGTTCATTATGCCCTCCTTCCATATACCCACATATCGCATTATTAGGCAAAGCCATCAAACCTGATGAATAACCGCGGCGCAAGCCAACCCCATTTTCATTTGAGGCTTAAAGAGAGCAGGTAATTCGGATGGAAATGTGTGTTTGGGTAATGTGAACTCTACGGATAGGCATTCTGGAATCTCCTGTCAACATGTAACCTTAACAGACGCGTCCTCAGGGTCCTCTAGTGGCCACAGGACACCTTTAATCCTGAGCTACTGTTGCCACCTACAGGTAAAAAAGTAAAACTACAATCAAAAAAAGACCGCAAAGCTGGTTCACTCCAACAAAAAACAAAACAAGAATCCCGTAAATTGAATTTGGCGTTGCTGTTGGTTATAATAATGTCATGGTCCAGGTCCTTCAACTGTGTCTCTGTCACATTTAACCAACTGTAGTCCAGTGTTTCAACAGTCCACCATGATGAAAAGTTCTCCTTCAAAAGGCGCTCCAACGCGCCGACGGTTTATACAGAAAGACGAGTCAAGAGGATCGTCTCATTAGTCCACAGAGCCGTAACGCAGTCGGGGTCAAACGTCCACAAGCTCTTTAGGCAAAGCGGCCACCGGTCTATGTGAGCCTCCTTAGCTTGCACATGTAGATGGGGCCAAAGTTAGCGGCCAAGTGCGGGATGACCATCTCACCCAGGTGGAGGTTGGGAGCGAAGTGAAAGGTTTTCCTAAACATGTGTGTGAGGGGTCGCAGGTCAACAACCTGAATGTAGATACGATGAGGACAGAATTAATAAGTTATTAATTGTATTTAGGTTACTGTGGTCTTAAATCAGGAAGTACTGATATTCCAGTTTCTTGTTGACGGTGTGTGTGTGTGTGTGTGTGTGTGTGTGTGTGTGTGTGTGTGTGTGTGTGTGTGTGTGTGTGTGTGTGTGCGCGTGTCTGACCTGAAGGTGGATGCCGTGGTTCTCTCGGGCCAAGTGGATCGCCTGTTCCACCACACTCTGGTTCTGGATTTGAGAAAGTGTGCAGGTGGAGTAAAGTATCTCCCCACTTGGACGAGCTGCTTCGATCCCCGCCCTGCAGGACGGAGAGCGGGGTTGTTCACTTCCACATAAAATAATCACGTTAACGTGTAGCTTTACTATATATACACTGATGCGACGAAAAAAAAAACAACCACGCGATTTTCACCGAAACTTACATCAGTAGCTCCAGCTGTAGCTGCGGGAGCCTTCGTCTCTCGCCGGTCCTGATCTTACTGAATATATTGTTGTCGTCCTCCATCAGTGAATGTCTGTCTGTGGTGCAGGGGACGTCAACAAGGACCTGAAGAGCGCATAGAAGAGAGGACGTGGACAAAGCGGTGGTGGTGTTTGGAGAACCGCAGCAGTATTTCAGGCACCGGCCGGACGATTACGCGAACACTGGCTTACCCTGTCGAAAGTGTTCCTTTCGATATCCCCCCACTTGGTGCCATC
>NW_027176741.1:0-5000 GCF_023349555.1 Cebidichthys violaceus
CGTTTTTCGGGGCCCTCTTGTGGCAGTGTTGGCAGGGGCCTAGGGGATGCGGTGGAGGTCAAAGATCCGGGAAATGTGCCCCCCTTTCCCTGGTAAATGACGTCCAGGGCGCTGTCCGTGGTGCTGTCCATGGTGCTGATGTTGCTACGTGAGCTAATGCCCGGAAAAAGCGCCCTAAACTGGGATGATGAGAGAGAGGAGAGAGAGAGAGAGAGAGAGAGAGAGAGAGAGAGAGAGAGAGAGAGAGAGAGAGAGAGAGAGAGAGAGAGAGAGAGGGCATGGAGCAGCAGTCGGAGGCATCCCAGGGAGAGAGGCATGCTCTGGGGCACGAAAATCCCGGAAAAAGGAAGAAAAAGGGAAAAAAAAAACCCAGCCGCGTATGTGACGTGACTCTAGGCAACACGAAGCGCTGAAGGCTTCAGCGCTTCGTTGAGTCGCAAGAGTTCCAGGGGCGTAAAAGTCAGAAAAACGCCAAAGTGTCTCTAGGCAACACGAAGCGCTGAAGGCTTCAGCGCTTCGCTGACTCGCAAGAGTTCCAGGGGCGTAAAACCCAGCAAAACGCCAAAGTGTTTCTAGGCAACACGAAGCGCTGAAGGCTTCAGCGCTTCGCTGACTTGCAAGAATTCCAGGGGCGCGAACCTCCAAAAAACGACAGAGTGTCTCTAGGCAAAAACCAATAAGCGCTGAAGCCTTCAGCGCTTATTGGTTTTTGCCTATCCCGATGTGACCACTTTTGGTAGGGGGTAACCAAGCCACCTTGCGCACATTTTGTGAAACCGGTTTTTCAAAAATCTGTCTATCATGAAAAGACAGCGACAGCTTTACTACAAGAAGGCCGGAAAAGTGAAGGCACCACGGAGATAATTTCGGCCCGACTCCCGGTTACCAGGGCGGCAAAGACAGGCGACAACGCGGAAGTACTTTATCCGATTTAAAGCCATTATGCTCGGCCTATGTGATCCGATTTTTTGACGGACAACAGCGGTGTGTTGCGGACGTCTCTTCCCCCGCGAATGGAGCGTTCTGGCTGGGCCTGGGAGATCCGAGTTTTGACGGACAACAGCGGAGTGTTGCGGGGAAGCGCTGCCTTAGAAAATGACTTTCAAACGGATTAACTGATTATGTTAACGGCCTCTTTACGCGCGTCCTCCAGGCAGTTACAACGACTGTTTCTGGAGGAGGCTTTGCCTCGGATTGTGAATTTAAAACGGATTGACAGATGACGTTAACGGCCTCTTTACGCACGTCCTCCAGACAGTTATAGCGACTGTTTCTGGAGGAGGCTTTGCCTCGGATTGTGAATTTAAAACGGATTGACAGATGACGTTAACGGCCTCTTTACGCACGTCCTCCAGACAGTTATAGCGACTGTTTCTGGAGGAGGCTTTGCCTCGGATTGTGAATTTAAAACGGATTGACAGATGACGTTAACGGCCTCTTTACGCGCGTCCTCCAGACTGTCACAGCGGCTGTTTGTGGAGGATTTTTGACCCAGCATTATGTCAATAAAACGGATTAAATTATGATGTGTACGGCCTCTTTACGCACGTCCTCCAGACAGTTACAGCGACTGTTTCTGGAGAATGCTTTCCCTCAGATTGTGAATTTAAAACGGATTGACAGATGACGTTAACAGCCTCTTTACGCGCGTCCTCCAGACAGTTATAGCGGCTGTTTGCGGAGGATTTTTGACCCAGCATTATGTCAATACAACGGATTAAATTATGATGTGTACGGCCTCTTTACGCACGTCCTCCAGACTGTCACAGCGACTGTTTCTGGAGAATGCTTTTCCTCAGATTGTGAATTTAAAACGGATTGACAGATGACGTTAACAGC
The DNA here is from genome assembly GCF_023349555.1 of Cebidichthys violaceus. Lineage (NCBI taxonomy): Eukaryota > Metazoa > Chordata > Actinopteri > Perciformes > Stichaeidae > Cebidichthys > Cebidichthys violaceus. The sequence continues at coordinate 1,840 of NW_027176741.1, forward strand.
CTCTTTACGCACGTCCTCCAGACAGTTATAGCGGCTGTTTGCGGAGGATTTTTGACCCAGCATTATGTCAATACAACGGATTAAATTATGATGTGTACGGCCTCTTTACGCACGTCCTCCAGACTGTCACAGCGACTGTTTCTGGAGGATGCTTTCCCTCAGATTGTGAGCTCAAAACGGATTGACAGATGACAATAACAGCCTCTTTACGCACGTCCTCCAGAACAGTTATAGCGGCTGTTTGTGGAGGAGGCTTTGCCTCGGATTGTGAATTTCAAACGGATTGACAGATGACGTTAACGGCCTCTTTACGCACGTCCTCCAGACAGTTATAGCGGCTGTTGCTGGAGGATGTTTCGCCTCACATTGTGAGCTTTAAACGGACTCTCTCGCCACATTAACGGCCTCTTTACGCACGTCCTCCAGACAGTTATAGCGACTGTTTCTGAGGAGGGCTTTGCCTCGGATTGTGAATTTCAAACGGATTGACAGATGACGTTAACGGCCTCTTTACGCACGTCCTCCAGACAGTTATAGCGGCTGTTGCTGGAGGATGTTTCGCCTCACATTGTGAGCTTTAAACGGACTGTCTCGCCACATTAACGGCCTCTTTACGCACGTCCTCCAGACAGTTATAGCGACTGTTTCTGGAGGAGGCTTTGCCTCGGATTGTGAATTTAAAACGGATTGACAGATGACGTTAACGGCCTCTTTACGCACGTCCTCCAGACAGTTATAGCGGCTGTTGCTGGAGGATGTTTCGCCTCACATTGTGAGCTTTAAACGGACTCTCTCGCCACATTAACGGCCTCTTTACGCACGTCCTCCAGACAGTTATAGCGACTGTTTCTGAGGAGGCTTTGCCTCGGATTGTGAATTTCAAACGGATTGACAGATGACGTTAACGGCCTCTTTACGCACGTCCTCCAGACAGTTATAGCGGCTGTTGCTGGAGGATGTTTCGCCTCACATTGTGAGCTTTAAACGGACTCTCTCGCCACATTAACGGCCTCTTTACGCACGTCCTCCAGACAGTTATAGCGACTGTTTCTGGAGGAGGCTTTGCCTCGGATTGTGAATTTAAAACGGATTGACAGATGACGTTAACGGCCTCTTTACGCGCGTCCTCCAGACAGTTATAGCGGCTGTTTGCGGAGGATTTTTGACCCAGCATTATGTCAATACAACGGATTAAATATGATGTGTACGGCCTCTTTACGCACGTCCTCCAGACTGTCACAGCGACTGTTTCTGGAGGATGCTTTCCCCTCAGATTGTGAGCTCAAAACGGATTGACAGATGACGTTAAAGGCCTCTTTACGCACGTCCTCCAGACAGTTATAGCGACTGTTTCTGGAGGAGGCTTTGCCTCGGATTGTGAATTTAAAACGGATTGACAGATGACGTTAACGGCTCTTTACGCACGTCCTCCAGACAGTTATAGCGACTGTTTCTGGAGGATGCTTTCCATCATATTGTGACCTTAAAACGGATTGACAGATGACAATAACAGCCTCTTTACGCGCGTCCTCCAGACTGTCACAGCGACTGTTTCTGGAGGATGCTTTCCCTCAGATTGTGAGCTCAAAACGGATTGACAGATGACAATAACAGCCTCTTTACGCGCGTCCTCCAGACTGTCACAGCGACTGTTTCTGGAGGATGCTTTCCCTCAGATTGTGAGCTCAAAACGGATTGACAGATGATAATAACAGCCTCTTTACGCGCGTCCTCCAGACTGTCACAGCGACTGTTTCTGGAGGATGCTTTCCCTCAGATTGTGAGCTCAAAACGGATTGACAGATGACAATAACAGCCTCTTTACGCGCGTCCTCCAGACTGTCACAGCGACTGTTTCTGGAGGGTGCTTTCCCTCAGATTGTGATCTTAAAACGGATTGACAGATGACAATAACAGCCCTCTTTACGCACGTCCTCCAGACAGTCACAGCAGCTGTTTGCGGAGGATTTTTGACCCAGCATTATGTCAATAAAACGGATTAAATTATGATGTGTACGGCCTCTTTACGCACGTCCTCCAGACAGTTACAGCGGCTGTTTGCGGAGGATTTTTGACCCAGCATTATGTCAATAAAACGGATTAAATTATGATGTGTACGGCCTCTTTACGCACGTCCTCCAGACAGTTACAGCGGCTGTTTGCGGAGGATTTTTGACCCAGCATTATGTCAATAAAACGGATTAAATTATGATGTGTACGGCCTCTTTACGCACGTCCTCCAGACAGTTATAGCGGCTGTTTGCGGAGGATTTTTGACTCAGCATTATGTCAATAAAACGGATTAAATTATGATGTGTACGGCCTCTTTACGCACGTCCTCCAGACAGTTATAGCGGCTGTTTGTGGAGGATTTTGGACCCAGCATTATGTCAATAAAACGGATTAAATTATGATGTGTACGGCCTCTTTACGCACGTCCTCCAGACAGTTACAGCGGCTGTTTGCGGAGGATTTTTGACCCAGCATTATGTCAATAAAACGGATTAAATTATGATGTGTACGGCCTCTTTACGCACGTCCTCCAGACAGTTATAGCGGCTGTTTGCGGAGGATTTTTGACTCAGCATTATGTCAATAAAACGGATTAAATTATGATGTGTACGGCCTCTTTACGCACGTCCTCCAGACAGTTATAGCGGCTGTTTGCGGAGGATTTTTGACCCAGCATTATGTCAATAAAACGGATTAAATTATGATGTGTACGGCCTCTTTACGCACGTCCTCCAGACAGTTACAGCGGCTGTTTGCGGAGGATTTTTGACCCAGCATTATGTCAATAAAACGGATTAAATTATGATGTGTACGGCCTCTTTACGCACGTCCTCCAGACAGTTATAGCGGCTGTTTGCGGAGGATTTTTGACCCAGCATTATGTCAATAAAACGGATTAAATTATGATGTGTACGGCCTCTTTACGCACGTCCTCCAGACAGTTATAGCGGCTGTTTGTGGAGGATTTTTGACCCAGCATTATGTCAATAAAACGGATTAAAATTATGATGTGTACGGCCTCTTTACGCACGTCCTCCAGACAGTTACAGCGGCTGCTTCTGGAGGATGTTTCACCCAAGATTGTGAGCTTAAAACGGATTAAATGATGATTTTAAGCATAATGTGATAAAGGAAGAAAAAAAAAAAAA
>NW_027176741.1:15000-25000 GCF_023349555.1 Cebidichthys violaceus
AAAACCAGCAAACTGACCTCCAGGCCCTGTATTGTGGTTGTGGAGGCCGCTTTGGAGGCTCCAGCTCGGCCTAGGGACATAGCCTGGCTCTGCCTAGCTCTCTGGTACTCGCTCAGAGGACCAGGACCACGTGAAATGTATTTCATCCAGCTTATATGTGTAAAAGTGTCCGTTTTTAGGGTCATAAGGCCGGATAAATCATTTACATTCAACCGCTTGGAGCTCACTTGCAGTCCAATGTCGCCATCCTGTGGACAAAGTGAGAGTTGCAGTTTGGAATTACACTTAGAAAAAAACCAGCAAACTGACCTCCAGGCCCTGTATTGTGGATGTGGAGGCCGCTTTGGAGGCTCCAGCTCGGCCTAGGGACATAGCCTGGCTCTGCCTAGCTCTCTGGTACTCGCTCAGAGGACCAGGACCACGTGAAATGCATTTCATCCAGCTTATATGTGTTAAAGTGTCCGTTTTTAGGGTCATAAGGCCGGATAAATCAGTTGCATTCAACCGCTTGGAGCTCACTTGCAGTCCAATGTCGCCATCCTGTGGACAAAGTGAGAGTTGCAGTTTGGAATTACACTTAGAAAAAAACCAGCAAACTGACCTCCAGGCCCTGTATTGTGGATGTGGAGGCCGCTTTGGAGGCTCCAGCTCGGCCTAGGGACATAGCCTGGCTCTGCCTAGCTCTCTGGTACTCGCTCAGAGGACCAGGACCACGTGAAATGTATTTCATCCAGCTTATATGTGTAAAAGTGTCCGTTTTTAGGGTCATAAGGCCGGATAAATCATTTACATTCAACCGCTTGGAGCTCACTTGCAGTCCAATGTCGCCATCCTGTGGACAAAGTGAGAGTTGCAGTTTGGAATTACACTTAGAAAAAAACCAGCAAACTGACCTCCAGGCCCTGTATTGTGGTTGTGGAGGCCGCTTTGGAGGCTCCAGCTCGGCCTAGGGACATAGCCTGGCTCTGCCTAGCTCTCTGGTACTCGCTCAGAGGACCAGGACCACGTGAAATGTATTTCATCCAGCTTATATGTGTAAAAGTGTCCGTTTTTAGGGTCATAAGGCCGGATAAATCATTTACATTCAACCGCTTGGAGCTCACTTGCAGTCCAATGTCGCCATCCTGTGGACAAAGTGAGAGTTGCAGTTTGGAATTACACTTAGAAAAAAACCAGCAAACTGACCTCCAGGCCCTGTATTGTGGTTGTGGAGGCCGCTTTGGAGGCTCCAGCTCGGCCTAGGGACATAGCCTGGCTCTGCCTAGCTCTCTGGTACTCGCTCAGAGGACCAGGACCACGTGAAATGTATTTCATCCAGCTTATATGTGTAAAAGTGTCCGTTTTTAGGGTCATAAGGCCGGATAAATCATTTACATTCAACCGCTTGGAGCTCACTTGCAGTCCAATGTCGCCATCCTGTGGACAAAGTGAGAGTTGCAGTTTGGAATTACACTTAGAAAAAAACCAGCAAACTGACCTCCAGGCCCTGTATTGTGGTTGTGGAGGCCGCTTTGGAGGCTCTAGCTCGGCTAGTTGAAGGCTTTAGCGCTTCTCTCCCATCTACCAGGGGCACGAAACTAAATTACCAGGGGCATGAACGTCCTGAACGGTCGGAGTTTTGGTTTTAACCCAGAGAGGGTGCTTAAGTGTGGGGGCCCGGGACCGCCTGGAGACGGGGTTAGAAGGGTAGCTGCCGGAGGTGTCTCTGCGGGCTTTTGGTGAGGGGTGGCCGGGTGGGGGTGGGTCCGGTTGGGGGGGGGTGTTTTTGGAGGGCTATTTTTTATTTTTTCCCCGTTTTTGGTGGGAGCTTGAGTCAGAGGTGTTGGTGGGTGACTAGGGGGGTGCTGCGGAGGTCCTGTGGCCGGGAAAGGTGCCTTATTTCCGGGTGTGGATGAGTGGATGAGGCTGGTGCTGTGGGAGTGCTTTTCTCACACTTTCTCCCACTATTTCGGTCTGCTTTAAGCAGAGGTGATGCTGGGTGACCAGGGGGGTGCTGCGGAGGTCCTGTGGCCAGGAAAGGTGCCTGATTTCCGGGTGTGGATGAGTGGATGAGGCTGGTGCTGTGGGAGTGCTTTTCACACACTTTCTCCCACTATTTCGGTCTGCTTTAAGCAGAGGTGATGGAGGGTGACCAGGGGGATGCTGCGGAGGTCCTGTGGCCGGGATAGGTGCCTTATTTCCGGGTGTGGATGAGTGGATGAGGCTGGTGCTGTGGGAGTGCTTTTCTCACACTTTCTCCCACTATTTCGGTCTGCTTTAAGCAGAGGTGATGCTGGGTGACCAGGGGGGTGCTGCGGAGGTCCTGTGGCCAGGAAAGGTGCCTGATTTCCGGGTGTGGATGAGTGGATGAGGCTGGTGCTGTGGGAGTGCTTTTCACACACTTTCTCCCACTATTTCGGTCTGCTTTAAGCAGAGGTGATGGAGGGTGACCAGGGGGATGCTGCGGAGGTCCTGTGGCCGGGATAGGTGCCTTATTTCCGGGTGTGGATGAGTGGATGAGGCTGGTGCTGTGGGAGTGCTTTTCTCACACTTTCTCCCACTATTTCGGTCTGCTTTAAGCAGAGGTGATGCTGGGTGACCAGGGGGGTGCTGCGGAGGTCCTGTGGCCAGGAAAGGTGCCTGATTTCCGGGTGTGGATGAGTGGATGAGGCTGGTGCTGTGGGAGTGCTTTTCACACACTTTCTCCCACTATTTCGGTCTGCTTTAAGCAGAGGTGATGGAGGGTGACCAGGGGGATGCTGCGGAGGTCCTGTGGCCGGGATAGGTGCCTGATTTCCGGGTGTGGATGAGTGGATGAGGCTGGTGCTGTGGGAGTGCTTTTCTCACACTTTCTCCCACTATTTCGGTCTGCTTTAAGCAGAGGTGATGCTGGGTGACCAGGGGGGTGCTGCGGAGGTCCTGTGGCCAGGAAAGGTGCCTGATTTCCGGGTGTGGATGAGTGGATGAGGCTGGTGCTGTGTGAGTGCTTTTCACACACTTTCTCCCACTATTTCGGGTTGCTTTAAGCAGAGGTGATGCTGGGTGACCAGGGAGATGCTGCGGAGGTCCTGTGGCCGGGAAAGGTGCCTGATTTCCGGGTGTGGATGAGTGGATGAGGCTGGTGCTGTGGGAGTGCTTTTCCCACACTTTCTCCCACTATTTCGGTCTGCTTTAAGCAGAGGTGGTGGAGGGTGACCAGGGGGATGCTGCGGAGGTCCTGTGGCCGGGATAGGTGCCTTATTTCCGGGTGTGGATGAGATGAGAGTGGGGGTGCTTTCCACACCCGAATTTATCCTTTCTCCCCTTCTGTTTTTCGGACCGTTTTGTGTCAGTGTTGCTGGGTGCCAGGGGGATGCTGTGGAGGTGTTTTATCCGGAAAAAAGTGCTTTTTTCCGGGCGTGAGCGAGATGTGTGTCTGGGTGCTCTTCAGCCCGGACTTTGCCTTTCTCACCCTTCTTTTTTCAGGCCCTTTTGTGGCAGTGTTGCTGGGTGCCAGGGGGATGCTCTGGAGGAGGCCCACCCGGAAAAAGTGCTGTTTTCCGGGTGTGGGTGAGATGAGAGTGGGGGTGCTTTCCACGCCCGAATTTACCCTTTCTCCTCTTCTGTTTTTCTAGCCCTTTTGTGTCAGTGTTGGGGGGAGCCCAGGGGATGCTCTGGAGGTGTTTTACCGGGGAAAAAGTGCTTTTTTTCCGGGCGTGAGCGAGATGTGTGTCTGGGTGCTCTTCAGCCCGGACTTTGCCTTTCTCACCCTTCTTTTTTCAGGCCCTTTTGTGGCAGTGTTGCTGGGTGCCAGGGGGATGCTCTGGAGGAGGCCCACCCGGGAAAAGTGCTCTTTTTCCGGGTGTGGAGGAGATGAGAGTGGGGATGCTTTCCACGCCCGAATTTACCCTTTCCCACCCTCCGTTTTTCGGGTCCTTTTGTGGGAGTGTTGCTGGGTGCCAGGGGGTTGCTCTGGAGGAGGCCCACCCGGAAAAAGTGCTGTTTTCCGGGTGTGGGTGAGATGAGAGTGGGGGTGCTTTCCACGCCCGAATTTACCCTTTCTCACCATCCGTTTTTCGGGCCCTTTTGTGGGAGTGTTGGGGGGAGCCCAGGGGATGCTCTGGAGGTGAGTCACCCGGAAAAAGTGCTCGTTTTCCGGGTGTGGAAGGGATGAGAGTGGGGGTGCCTTCCACGCCCGAATTTACCCTTTCCCACCCTCCGTTTTTCGGGCCCTTTTGTGGGAGTGTTGCTGGGAGCCCAGGGGATGCTCTGGATGTGAGTCACCCGGAAAAAGTGCCATTTTCCGGGCGTGAGCGAGATGTGTGTCTGGGTGCTTTTCAGCCCAAACTTACCCTTTTTCACCCTCTTTTTTTCGGGTCCTTTTGTGGGAGTGTTGCTGGGTGCCAGGGGGTTGCTCTGGAGGAGGCCCACCCCGGAAAAAGTGCTGTTTTCCGGGTGTGGGTGAGATGAGAGTGGGGGTGCTTTCCACGCCCGAATTTACCCTTTCTCACCATCCGTTTTTCGGGCCCTTTTGTGGGGAGTGTTGGGGGGAGCCCAGGGGATGCTCTGGAGGTGAGTCACCCGGAAAAAGTGCTGTTTTCCGGGCGTGAGCGAGATGTGTGTCTGGGTGCTTTTCAGCCCGAACTTACCCTTTCCCACCCTCTTTTTTTCGGGTCATTTTGTGGGAGTGTTGGGGGGAGCCCAAGGGATGCTCTGGAAGAGGCCCACCCGGAAAAAGTGCTGTTTTCCGGGTGTGGGTGAGATGAGAGTGGGGGTGCTTTCCACGCCCGAATTTACCCTTTCTCACCATCCGTTTTTCGGGCCCTCTTGTGGCAGTGTTGGCAGGGGCCTAGGGGATGCGGTGGAGGTCAAAGATCCGGGAAATGTGCCCCCTTTCCCTGGTAAATGACGTCCAGGGCGCTGTCCGTGGTGCTGTCCATGGTGCTGATGTTGCTACGTGAGCTAATGCCCGGAAAAAGCGCCCTAAACTGGGATGATGAGAGAGAGAGAGAGAGAGAGAGAGAGAGAGAGAGAGAGAGAGAGAGAGAGAGAGAGAGAGAGAGAGAGAGAGAGAGAGAGAGAGAGGGCATGGAGCAGCAGTCGGAGGCATCCCAGGGAGAGAGGCATGCTCTGGGGCACGAAAATCCCGGAAAAAAGGAAGAAAAAGGGAAAAAAAAAACCCAGCCGCGTATGTGACGTGACTCTAGGCAACACGAAGCGCTGAAGGCTTCAGCGCTTCGTTGAGTCGCAAGAGTTCCAGGGGCGTAAAAGTCAGAAAAACGCCAAAGTGTCTCTAGGCAACACGAAGCGCTGAAGGCTTCAGCGCTTCGCTGACTCGCAAGAGTTCCAGGGGCGTAAAACCCAGCAAAACGCCAAAGTGTTTCTAGGCAACACGAAGCGCTGAAGGCTTCAGCGCTTCGCTGACTTGCAAGAATTCCAGGGGCGCGAACCTCCAAAAAACGACAGAGTGTCTCTAGGCAAAAACCAATAAGCGCTGAAGCCTTCAGCGCTTATTGGTTTTTGCCTATCCCGATGTGACCACTTTTGGTAGGGGGTAACCAAGCCACCTTGCGCACATTTTGTGAAACCGGTTTTTTCAAAAATCTGTCTATCATGAAAAGACAGCGACAGCTTTACTACAAGAAGGCCGAAAAGTGAAGGCACCACGGAGATAATTTCGGCCCGACTCCCGGTTACCAGGGCGGCAAAGACAGGCGACAACGCGGAAGTACTTTATCCGATTTAAAGCCATTATGCTCGGCCTATGTGATCCGATTTTTTGACGGACAACAGCGGTGTGTTGCGGACGTCTCTTCCCCGCGAATGGAGCGTTCTGGCTGGGCCTGGGAGATCCGAGTTTTGACGGACAACAGCGGAGTGTTGCGGGGAAGCGCTGCCTTAGAAAATGACTTTCAAACGGATTAACTGATTATGTTAACGGCCTCTTTACGCGCGTCCTCCAGGCAGTTACAACGACTGTTTCTGGAGGAGGCTTTGCCTCGGATTGTGAATTTAAAACGGATTGACAGATGACGTTAACGGCCTCTTTACGCACGTCCTCCAGACAGTTATAGCGACTGTTTCTGGAGGAGGCTTTGCCCTCGGATTGTGAATTTAAAACGGATTGACAGATGACGTTAACGGCCTCTTTACGCACGTCCTCCAGACAGTTATAGCGACTGTTTCTGGAGGGAGGCTTTGCCTCGGATTGTGAATTTAAAACGGATTGACAGATGACGTTAACGGCCTCTTTACGCGCGTCCTCCAGACTGTCACAGCGGCTGTTTGTGGAGGATTTTTGACCCAGCATTATGTCAATAAAACGGATTAAATTATGATGTGTACGGCCTCTTTACGCACGTCCTCCAGACAGTTACAGCGACTGTTTCTGGAGAATGCTTTCCCTCAGATTGTGAATTTAAAACGGATTGACAGATGACGTTAACAGCCTCTTTACGCGCGTCCTCCAGACAGTTATAGCGGCTGTTTGCGGAGGATTTTTGACCCAGCATTATGTCAATACAACGGATTAAATTATGATGTGTACGGCCTCTTTACGCACGTCCTCCAGACTGTCACAGCGACTGTTTCTGGAGAATGCTTTTCCTCAGATTGTGAATTTAAAACGGATTGACAGATGACGTTAACAGCCTCTTTACGCACGTCCTCCAGACAGTTATAGCGGCTGTTTGCGGAGGATTTTTGACCCAGCATTATGTCAATACAACGGATTAAATTATGATGTGTACGGCCTCTTTACGCACGTCCTCCAGACTGTCACAGCGACTGTTTCTGGAGGATGCTTTCCCTCAGATTGTGAGCTCAAAACGGATTGACAGATGACAATAACAGCCTCTTTACGCACGTCCTCCAGACAGTTATAGCGGCTGTTTGTGGAGGAGGCTTTGCCTCGGATTGTGAATTTCAAACGGATTGACAGATGACGTTAACGGGCCTCTTTACGCACGTCCTCCAGACAGTTATAGCGGCTGTTGCTGGAGGATGTTTCGCCTCACATTGTGAGCTTTAAACGGACTCTCTCGCCACATTAACGGCCTCTTTACGCACGTCCTCCAGACAGTTATAGCGACTGTTTCTGGAGGAGGCTTTGCCTCGGATTGTGAATTTCAAACGGATTGACAGATGACGTTAACGGCCTCTTTACGCACGTCCTCCAGACAGTTATAGCGGCTGTTGCTGGAGGATGTTTCGCCTCACATTGTGAGCTTTAAACGGACTGTCTCGCCACATTAACGGCCTCTTTACGCACGTCCTCCAGACAGTTATAGCGACTGTTTCTGGAGGAGGCTTTGCCTCGGATTGTGAATTTAAAACGGATTGACAGATGACGTTAACGGCCTCTTTACGCACGTCCTCCAGACAGTTATAGCGGCTGTTGCTGGAGGATGTTTCGCCTCACATTGTGAGCTTTAAACGGACTCTCTCGCCACATTAACGGCCTCTTTACGCACGTCCTCCAGACAGTTATAGCGACTGTTTCTGGAGGAGGCTTTGCCTCGGATTGTGAATTTCAAACGGATTGACAGATGACGTTAACGGCCTCTTTACGCACGTCCTCCAGACAGTTATAGCGGCTGTTGCTGGAGGATGTTTCGCCTCACATTGTGAGCTTTAAACGGACTCTCTCGCCACATTAACGGCCTCTTTACGCACGTCCTCCAGACAGTTATAGCGACTGTTTCTGGAGGAGGCTTTGCCTCGGATTGTGAATTTAAAACGGATTGACAGATGACGTTAACGGCCTCTTTACGCGCGTCCTCCAGACAGTTATAGCGGCTGTTTGCGGAGGATTTTTGACCCAGCATTATGTCAATACAACGGATTAAATTATGATGTGTACGGCCTCTTTACGCACGTCCTCCAGACTGTCACAGCGACTGTTTCTGGAGGATGCTTTCCCTCAGATTGTGAGCTCAAAACGGATTGACAGATGACGTTAAAGGCCTCTTTACGCACGTCCTCCAGACAGTTATAGCGACTGTTTCTGGAGGAGGCTTTGCCTCGGATTGTGAATTTAAAACGGATTGACAGATGACGTTAACGGCCTCTTTACGCACGTCCTCCAGACAGTTATAGCGACTGTTTCTGGAGGATGCTTTCCATCATATTGTGACCTTAAAACGGATTGACAGATGACAATAACAGCCTCTTTACGCGCGTCCTCCAGACTGTCACAGCGACTGTTTCTGGAGGATGCTTTCCCTCAGATTGTGAGCTCAAAACGGATTGACAGATGACAATAACAGCCTCTTTACGCGCGTCCTCCAGACTGTCACAGCGACTGTTTCTGGAGGATGCTTTCCCTCAGATTGTGAGCTCAAAACGGATTGACAGATGATAATAACAGCCTCTTTACGCGCGTCCTCCAGACTGTCACAGCGACTGTTTCTGGAGGATGCTTTCCCTCAGATTGTGAGCTCAAAACGGATTGACAGATGACAATAACAGCCTCTTTACGCGCGTCCTCCAGACTGTCACAGCGACTGTTTCTGGAGGGTGCTTTCCCTCAGATTGTGATCTTAAAACGGATTGACAGATGACAATAACAGCCTCTTTACGCACGTCCTCCAGACAGTCACAGCAGCTGTTTGCGGAGGATTTTTGACCCAGCATTATGTCAATAAAACGGATTAAATTATGATGTGTACGGCCTCTTTACCGCACGTCCTCCAGACAGTTACAGCGGCTGTTTGCGGAGGATTTTTGACCCAGCATTATGTCAATAAAACGGATTAAATTATGATGTGTACGGCCTCTTTACGCACGTCCTCCAGACAGTTACAGCGGCTGTTTGCGGAGGATTTTTGACCCAGCATTATGTCAATAAAACGGATTAAATTATGATGTGTACGGCCTCTTTACGCACGTCCTCCAGACAGTTATAGCGGCTGTTTGCGGAGGATTTTTGACTCAGCATTATGTCAATAAAACGGATTAAATTATGATGTGTACGGCCTCTTTACGCACGTCCTCCAGACAGTTATAGCGGCTGTTTGTGGAGGATTTTGGACCCAGCATTATGTCAATAAAACGGATTAAATTATGATGTGTACGGCCTCTTTACGCACGTCCTCCAGACAGTTACAGCGGCTGTTTGCGGAGGATTTTTGACCCAGCATTATGTCAATAAAACGGATTAAATTATGATGTGTACGGCCTCTTTACGCACGTCCTCCAGACAGTTATAGCGGCTGTTTGCGGAGGATTTTTGACTCAGCATTATGTCAATAAAACGGATTAAATTATGATGTGTACGGCCTCTTTACGCACGTCCTCCAGACAGTTATAGCGGGCTGTTTGCGGAGGATTTTTGACCCAGCATTATGTCAATAAAACGGATTAAATTATGATGTGTACGGCCTCTTTACGCACGTCCTCCAGACAGTTACAGCGGCTGTTTGCGGAGGATTTTTGACCCAGCATTATGTCAATAAAACGGATTAAATTATGATGTGTACGGCCTCTTTACGCACGTCCTCCAGACAGTTATAGCGGCTGTTTGCGGAGGATTTTTGACCCAGCATTATGTCAATAAAACGGATTAAATTATGATGTGTACGGCCTCTTTACGCACGTCCTCCAGACAGTTATAGCGGCTGTTTGTGGAGGATTTTTGACCCAGCATTATGTCAATAAAACGGATTAAATTATGATGTGTACGGCCTCTTTACGCACGTCCTCCAGACAGTTACAGCGGCTGCTTCTGGAGGATGTTTCACCCAAGATTGTGAGCTTAAAACGGAATTAAATGATGATTTTAAGCATAATGTGATAAAGGAAGAAAAAAAAAAAAAAAAACGACAAAGTTTTTCTAGGCAACACTAAGCGCTGAAGGCTTCAGCGCTTCGTTGACGTGCAAGAATTCCAGGGGCGTAAAACCCAGAAAAACGCCAAAGTTTTTCTAGGCAACACTAAGCGCTGAAGGCTTCAGCGCTTCGTTGACGTGCAAGAATTCCAGGGGCGTAAAAACCCAGAAAAACGCCAAAGTTTTTCTAGGCAACACTAAGCGCTGAAGGGTTCA
>NW_027176742.1:0-15000 GCF_023349555.1 Cebidichthys violaceus
TGTCCCCGCTGTCCCCGCTGTGAGACTAATAACAGATTATCTTATAGTTTCTTAACTTATTTTAACTTAACTTTAACTTATCTTCTCTCATCTTATATTAACTTAACTTAACTTATTATCTTAACTTAACTTATTATCTTAACTTAACTTATTATCTTAATTAACTTATTATCTTAACTTATCTTGTCTTAACTTGACTTAATGTTTCTTCTCCTATTTTAACTTAACTTATTCTATCTGATCTGATCTGATCTGATCTGATCTGATCTGATCTGATCTGGACCTGGACCCCGATCCCTGTGTGTTCCCTTCAGGTGTCGATAACGGTCAGGACATCCCCAGGGACCTTCTTGTGGCCATCTATGGAAGGATCCAGAAGTGGGAGCTGAGGACCAACGACGACCACGTGTCTCAGGTCCAGGCGGTGGAGAGGATGGTGGTCGGCAAGAAGCCGGTGAGATCCTTCAAACCGACATCTGAGAGTCTGTGTGAACCACATGCAGTGATGTCCTCCAACACACGGCTTTATCGCAGAACAGCAAACCCTGACATTTAAAAAGTCATTGTTCAACAAATTCTGAGGCCGAACAAATGACTGCAGATCTTCTTGTTGCTGCACGATGAATTAATGTGTGTGTGTGTGTGTGTGTGTGTGTGTGTGTGTGTGTGTGTGTGTGTGTGTGTGTGTGTGTTGCAGGTGCTGTCGCTGCCTCACCGCAGGTTGGTGTGTTGCTGTCAGCTGTTTGAGGTTCCAGATCCGAACAGAGCTCAGAGGAGCGGCGTCCACCAGAGAGAAGTCTTCCTGTTCAACGACCTGCTGATGGTAATCAATACGCTGTGTGTGTGTGTGTGTGTGTGTGTGTGTGTGTGTGTGTGGCTATATTTTGGGACGAGTTTGGGGTAAAGTTCTTTGAGGATCTTTTTTCCCGTGAGAGATGAAGTGATTGTGCGTCACCAGAGCAACCGTTTATCCCATAATGCACCGGTCCTGTTCTAAAGCTGCGCTCCAGAAAACGTCTGAATTATTTTCAGAGAAAATGAAGAGAGGCTAATAAACGACGGCTCAAAGGGTTAATATTAAATCAATATTATTCATATTAAAGGAAGACGGTTCTGATAAAGAAATGAATGATTTAACGTCACAAATGATTCAAATCTACGTCGCTCATTTGAACTCATTCATATAAACTGTGAGTAAAAACAAACAGGAGGAAGAAACGTATTCATTTCAAAAACAACAACTCTCACCTCAAAATGAACCAATGAAATAAGTGAATTTATTCTCCTTTCCTTAAATCCTTTCCTCCTCCTCCTCCCTCCATCTGTTTTATCTCCTTTCCTTAAACCTTTCCTCCTCCTCCTAACTCCTTCACCTCATTTCTCCTCCTCAGGTGACAAAGATCTTCCAGAAGAAGAAGACTTCGGTGACGTATAACTTCAGACAGTCGTTTCCTCTGGTGGACATGCAGGTCCACACCTTCCAGAACTCCTGTAAGTCCTCTCCTCCATCTCCTCTCCTCCGTCTCCTCTCCTCCGTCTCCTCTCCTCTCCTCTCCTCCGTCTCCTCTCCTCTCTTCTCCTCCGTCTCCTCTCCTCTCCTCCGTCTCCTCTCCTCTCCTCTCCTCTGTCTCTTCTCCTCCGTCTCCTCTCTTCTCCTCCGTCTCCTCTCCTCTCCTCCGTCTCCTCTCTTCTCCTCTGTCTCCTCTCCTCTCCTCCGTCTCCTCTCCTCTCCTCTGTCTCCTCTCCTCTGTCTCCTCTCCTCCGTCTCCTCTCCTGTTCTTTGTCTGTCCTACTTCTCATACTGTATCTGTATTTGCTTTTTTTGACACTTTTTTTGCACTTCTTCAACTCCCTACAACTACTTTTACCACCCGGCCCACTGAAAACACACACACACACACACACACACTGGTGAAGTTTAACAGTTAAACGTTTTTAGGTCGATCTGAACTTGTAGGTCTGAGCTTTGTTGAATCGTGACACCAGATTTCCTTCTTGACTTATAAACCCCAGAAGATGCATTGTGGGACAAAACCTTGTAGCCTCTGATCTGGAGAATCTCTAAGACCACGAAACCAGGCTGTTCATCTCTCAACGTGACTCACTCAGCCGACACCTTTTTCAATAACGACGTTAACGCGACATCACGCAGAGCTGTGTGTGTGTGTGTGTGTGTGTGTGTGTGTGTGTGTGTGTGTGTGTGTGTGTGGAGCTGGCTCTCGTGTCTGAGCAGCAGCTTGGAGTCGGTGGTGTTTTGTAATCGTCCTCAGTACCCGTTAACGACGACGCCTTTATCTCCGGCGTTTAAAGAAACCCACTTCCTGTTTTAACGTCTCACTGCAGTGATGTAGAAGTGTACTCCGGGGTGTGTCGGTACACTGTGACATCCCCTCCTAAGTCCCGCCCGCTTTCCCCCCCTCTGCACTCCAATAGCAGTTGAGCAAACTTTGAAGATATACTGTTATACTTTGATGTCACGTTACAGTGGCGTCAAAACCCTCAATGTTTATATTCACAACTGTGAGGAACCTTTATTTATATATTTATTATGTATCATTAAATTATTATACATTTATTATAATTTATTTCATTCAATTATTCTTTGATCTATTGCACTGTTTTATCAGTGTTTAAAAAAATACATTTGAAATACATAAATACAAAATAATAATAATAATAATCAAAATCATAATATATGACTATACATATATATGCATAGTTATATATTTAAATATATATATATATATATATCATCTGAGAGCTGAGAGTGTGGTCGTTGTGTACTGAAGCTGCAGTGGTGGCTGTGTTGTTGTTGTTGTTGTTGTGGTGGTGGTGGTGGTGGTGGTGGTGTTGTTGTGTTGTTGTTGTTGTTGTTGTTGTGGTGTTGTTGTGTTGTTGTTGTGGTGGTGGTGGTGGTGTTGTTGTGGTGTTGTTGTTGTGTTGTTGTTGTTGTTGTTGTTGTGTTGTTGTTGTGTTGTGTTGTTGTTGTGGTGGTGTTGTTGTTGTGTTGTTGTTGTGTTGTGTTGTTGTTGTGGTGGTGTTGTTGTTGTGTTGTTGTTGTGGTGTTGTTGTTGTGTTGTTGTTGTGTTGTGTTGTTGTTGTGGTGGTGTTGTTGTTGTGGTGTTGTTGTGTTGTTGTTGTTGTTGTTGTTGTGTTGTTGTTGTGTTGTTGTTGTTGTTGTTGTTGTTGACAGTTCTGGTTCTCCAGTTGGAGCTAAATGGGACTTGGCAGCTTGTGGTGATGACTGTGACCAGCACAGATTGTCCCATATGATTCATCAGCACAATCTTACAGCGACTGCTGGTGTGTGTGTGTGTGTGCGTGGGTGGGTGAGTGTATGTGTGTGTGTGTGTGTGTGTGTGTGTGTGTGTGTGTGTGTGTGTGTGTGTGTGTGTGTGTGTGTGTGTGTGTGTGTGTGTGTGACAGAGAGAGACCCAGGGTCAGAGTCCAACATGAACGAACCATTTTCTGACAAAATTAAAACCGTTTTGTTTCATTTTACTCAACAGATTCTGTGTTTTCTTGTTGTTCTTTAAAGTGATGTCACGTTTCTCCAGAACCAATCAGGAAGCAGCGCTGGAATCTGAATCTGGTCTCAGTTGTCGAGTTGTTTACTGTCAATCAAATCAAACCCACAGATGGAGCAGATATTAATCTGTATATTCTGTCACATATATATTACTACATTTCACTTGTCTTATATGATGTTATTGTGCTTTATTACTTTTACATTATCACATTATATTTTTATATTAAACCAGACAAACTGTAAGCATCACTACTTCATCATATTTTCAAATTTATGGAGCGATACAAAGATATACCATTAATGTAAAAAACCTTTGACTCTAATATGTTAACAACGTTATCCAATGTTCACATTTATGTTCTGCAAATGTATGAATATTAGCATATATTTAATAAGTAAGATTTGACCCTCTTCATCTGTTGTGTCTCCTGTGTGTGTGTGTGTGTGTGTGTGTGTGTGTGTGTGTGTGTGTGTGTGTGTGTGTGTGTGTGTGTGTGTGTGTGTATGTGTGTGTGTGTGTGTGTGTGTGTGTGTGTGTGTTGTCTCACACAGACTACCCTCACGGTATCAGACTGACGTCGGCGAACCCCGGAGGAGAGAGGAAGGTGCTGATCGTCTTCACGGCTCCGAGCCAGCAGGACCGAGCTCGCTTCACCTCCGACCTCCGAGAGAGCATCGCCGAGGTGCAGGACATGGAGAAGTACCGGGTGGAGTGTAAGTGTACCTGAGGCCCTGTGTAGTACTAGTAGTGGTAGTAGTAGTAGTAGTATCAGTATGAGTCACAACTGGTTCAGTACCTGTGGTAGTAGTTGAGTAGTAGTTGTAGTAGTAGTAGTAGTAGTAGTAGTAGTAGTAGTTGTAGTAGTAGTAGTTTCTTATTTTCTTTGTTTTTTTGTGATTTTGCTCTGAGGATTTCTGGGTAATATGTCTGTTGGTATCGTCCAATATCAAGTCTCTTCTTGATCATGTGACAAGATGATACAATGCTGTGTGTGTGTGTGTGTGTGTGTGTGTGTGTGTGTGTGTGTGTGTGTGTGTGCGTGCGTGCGTGCGTTCATGTCACTTTGGACAAAAACAAGTAGTATCAGCAGTAGTATCAGTAGTATCAGTAGTAGTATCAGCAATACTATCAGCAGTAGTATCAGCAATAGTATCAGCAGTAGTATCAGCAGCAGTATCAGCAGTAGTATCAGTAGTAGTATCAGTAGTAGTATCAGCAATAGTATCAGCAGTAGTATCAGCAGTAGTATCAGCAGTAGTATCAGTAGTAGTATCAGTAGTAGTATCAGCAGTAGTATCAGTAGTCGTATCAGCAGTAGTATCAGTAGTAGTATCAGCAGCAGTATCAGCAGTAGTATCAGCAGTAGTATCAGTAGTAGTATCAGCAGTAGTATCAGCAGTAGTATCAGTAGTAGTATCAGCAGCAGTATCAGTAGTAGTATCAGTAGTAGTATCAGCAGTAGTATCAGTAGTAGTATCAGCAGCAGTATCAGCAGTAGTATCAGTAGTAGTATCAGCAGCAGTATCAGCAGTAGTATCAGCAGCAGTATCAGCAGTAGTATCAGTAGTAGTATCAGCAGCAGTATCAGCAGTAGTATCAGCAGCAGTATCAGCAGCAGTATCAGCAGCAGTATCAGTAGTAGTATCAGCAGCAGTATCAGCAGTAGTATCAGCAGCAGTATCAGCAGTAGTATCAGTAGTAGTATCAGCAGCAGTATCAGCAGTAGTATCAGTAGTAGTATCAGCAGCAGTATCAGCAGTAGTATCAGTAGTAGTATCAGCAGCAGTATCAGCAGTAGTATCAGCAGCAGTAGTTGTACTTTTGTATTTCACCGTGTCTCTCTTCTCTTCCTGCAGCCGAGCTCGAGAAGCAGAAAGGTGTGATGCGTCCAGGTGTGACGTCGGGGGGAGGAGGCGGGGGGATGCCGGGGGGCGGGGCCAACATCGGCGCCGCAAAGGGCGAGGTGGTGAACGGCACTCTGGGTAGGCCGAGCCTCGACGACACGTACGCCTCGGTGGACGGACTCAAACGCACGGCGCTCAGCTCCTCACTGAGAGACCTCTCAGAGACAGGTGAGGACGGGGAACACAGATGTAGTAGTACGAGTACGAGTACGAGTACGAGTATGCATGCGGGCCCTTTACAAAGTACACTGTAAAATAACAGCATAGAGAGACGTGACTGGGATTCTGCAAGTGTGATATTTTAATGTTTCTGTTTTTATGTCTGCTGTGACTCACTGACTCAAACCTACATCTGTGGTCTTATGCAACTGATGAAATAGTGATGAAATCTGAAACACAGTCAGATGGAAGCAGAGCTGAGATGCTCCGGCGCCTCCTGCTGGACGGCTACGAGAAGTTCATTGTGTCAGTAGAGTCATTAAATCAATATCAAGATCAGTCTCACACTGAAATCTGATGATTTCTGGTTATTATGGAATTTGTGTGAAATTATAGCAAAACTTAAAGCCAGTAAATCACAAGTGTAAGTCCTAAATTCAATAATTCGATAATTCATCATTTTAGGAAATATGCAGCTTATGTCTGTGCGATAAGCTGCAGTCAGGGCGTCGTTAGCCTAGCTTAGCATAGAGACTGGAGGCAGGGGGAAACTGCTAGCCTGTCACAAAGATACACATACCAACACATGTGAAGCTCGCTGATGAACACGTTGTTTATTCTGTACACAAACAAATGTTAAAATGTTTTTTTACGTGTTGGCACTATTTCTTTTCAACCCTGCCTCGTTCTGATTGGCTAACAGGGAAGCGAGGTCGTAGGAACAGTGTTGGGTCATTGGACAGTACCATTGAAGTAAGTTTGTCGGGGGGGACGTGACCTCCCAGCATGCCACGCACACGTTTGACTGCATGCTTGTCGGATTCGTCAAAGTGCTCTGTGATCGTTGGAGATCCATCTTTACAGCTTTGGATGTTCATTATTTGACAGTCTTTGTCTACTGAACTCTTTCTTCTTCTTCATTCCTGCATGTCTGTCCTGAAATCTGCACGTTTAACTCATTGACAACAACATGCTGATGTTTAGCAGGTGCAATGTTCACCATCTATGTTTATGTTTAGCATGCTAACAGTTGCTAATCAGCACTAAACACAAAATACAGCTGAGGCTTCGGACAGCTCTCATTGTTGAAGGTTCTGTGGATAACCCACTGGAGGCGGACTCGATGCAGAAGCTTTGTGTCTTAAAGCTGCATTCTCTCTAGTGTCCATCAGGGGGCGACTCCTCTGGTTGTATAGAAGTCTAGTCTAAAATGACTCTACTTCTCTCTTGATTATCAATTCATCTTGGCTTTTTATCAACCAATGAACAGGAAGTGACCATATCTGGACTGAGGAGGAGTGACGTAGAGACGCCGTATACGTCTCTGGTAGAGACCTGTCAATCACTGTGTAGCCCCGCCCCTAAATCATCCCCTCTTTATGGTGTGTTTGACTCTAAATGTTCCATAATGTACTAAATGAACATCATGCTGTATTGAAGAAGACTGTAAACTAGAGCTTGAGACCATAAACTCATGTTTACAATGTTTACTGAGGGAATAAATCAAGAGAGAAGTAGAGTCATTTTAGACTAGACTTCTATACAACCAGAGGAGTCGCCCCCTGATGGACACTAGAGAGAATGCAGGTTCAACACAAGAAGCTTTTCAGAACCGGACGTTGCCTCCTGGTCAGTAGTCTGGTTTTCATTTCATTCTCTTTCCTCCTCTCTTTGTTCTCTTCTCTCCTCTTCCTCCTCCTCCTCCTCTCAGGGTTCCATTATTAGCAGCCCTCGTCCTCACCAGCAGCGCCCCCTGCATGTTGGAGGTCTCTCCTACAGCCCCATGATGGTCCCTTCATCTCCAGCAGCCTACCGGCCGCACCGCCCTACTCAGAGCCCCGGTACAGGGGTGGGGGGTGGGCCGGGGCTCTGTCACAACCAGGGGGGGATCGCCACCTCCCCCCTCGTGAGCGGGGGAGGGGGTGGGGGAGGAGGAGGGATGGCGGGTGGGGGAGGGCCGACTGGCGGCAGTGGCCTGCTGGGGAATTTCTTCGGCAGCCGCAGAGGCAAGTGTCCTGGTCCCCTGACGATGTCGTCACCGACTCCTCAGGGTCCTCCGAGTCCCCTGATGATATCGTCGCCCCCCCACTACCCCGCCCCCGCGCCTCCCATCGCCCACCCATCCTCCCCTTCCCCATGCCCCTCCCCATCGCCCAACCTCGTCCAGTCGGACTCGGGAGGACTTGGAGGGGGAGGAGGTACGGGAGGGGGGCCGTCCAAGCTCCAGGCGTTGCACGCTCAGTATTGCCACGGCAGCAGTGGAGGAGGAGGAGTCAGTGTTACTGGGCACCACCAGCAGCAGCAGCAGCAGCAGCAGCAGACGCCGCCCCCACCTTACCACCACCACCACCGCTACCACATGCAGAGCGTCCCCCAGCACCACACCCTCGCGCACAGGTTCTCGGCCCCCCGGCGGCAGGGTCCGCCCAGCTGCGTTCCCTCTCATCCCCAGCAGCACCAGAGGATGCAACATGGCGTCGGCCAGCACCCGCGCTACAACCTGGGCTTCATCACGCCGCCGCCGCCGCTCTCCCCGCACTCCCCCGTCACCCCTACTACCCCGCACGGACTCTACCACTCGCACCCCACGGCGGGGAGGCCGGGGGGAGGCGGCAAGCTCCCCCTGACCATCTCGCACTCGCAGCCCCACCCCCACGCTCACACACACTCTCACAACCACGGCGTGCACACACACTCCCCGCTCAGCCCCTCCCCCTCCGCCTCCCCCTCCACCCACTTCATCTTCTCCACCCCGCCTCCCCAGACGCCCTCGGCGCGCCTCGTGCCCCAGACGCCGACGCAGCCCTACGGGCCCCAGTACCCGTCGATCTCCTCCATCCCGCCTCCGCCGCCGCACTCGCCGCTGCCTCCCCCGTCGAACGCCCCGCTCTCCCTGCACCCGGGGGCGGGGGCAGGAGGGCAAGGGGCGGGCCCCAAATCAAAACCGGTCAGCCGGATCAGCACGGTCGTGTGAGGAGGCAGAAGGAGCCGAGGACGGTGGCCCGCCACCCCGCAGTGAGCCACCGGGGGGCGGTAGCAAGAGGGAGCAGGAGGCGGAGGAGAAGAGGAGGAGGGGAAATGCAGGCGTACCAACATGGCCACCTAGTGAGGAAGAGAGCACTGAGAGCGGGGAAGAGGAAATTACTCAGCTTGTGTTACTTTCACATCCACTTCCCCCGCAGGTAGAGAGACTCTCACACCTGCACCAAGAGCGTAACACACACACACACACACACACATACACACCGGTAGTCGTGGTGAAAACCTCCTCCACCTTCCCTTCAGAGGTGGCCTCGGACCCGAGGGGGCGCGTTGTGTTTCGCATCACGTTGTGAGTCCGGATCTGTGAGTCGCTGTCGTGAAACAACAGACGGTTTCGGGGACCAGGCGTGACGGGAACAGTGCCTGTGAATTTAACACAAGGATTAGCGCCCGACGCTAACGCTACGTATGTCGGCCGACGGGACGAGTTCCTTTTACTGTTCTCCAAAAAAAAAATCACACCAGTCTTGCACCACTTTTGTTTTTTTTCAGCACTCGTGCCATTGTTTTTGGTTGTTGACAGATTACAAGCCATGAGGTGATGCCGACAGGCGATGTGGTGCAGTGTCTGTGTCTTAGACAGGCGTGCATGACCTGTGCAATAGCTAATGAGTGTCGGTGTGTCTGTGGTTAAAAATCCTATATGCAGGGGGGGGAGTTGTTGTAATTTAAAGCCCCAGTCCAGCATTTATTTGACCATAAAAAAGTGCATTAGTGGAGATTACTAGAAGACTTTACTTTCTACAATAAACTTTTTTAAAAACTTTAAATAAGCCATCATAACAACAAAAAAAACTACAGGTGTATTTTTACCTTTTGTGTTTTGCAAAAACGACTAAAAAGCCTTGAGTGTTTGTGGATTACAGGGTTTCAGCAGGTGGCGCTACACTGTTGTTTTGGATTGGGACTTTAAAATGGGAGTGGTTGACTTTTGACATTGCAATTTTCCCAAATATTTAATCTTTTAAGAGGAGAGAGTCGTCTGATTCTTTGTACTAAACGGTATATTTGAAAGTATAAGCCTGGATTTGTCCGAATTTATAATGTCAGCTGTGTTATGCTCCATATTGTGTGTGTGTGACCCTTTATGTTGCCGGGGAAGGAGATTACGGAGAGAAAAGGTGCCAAACAGGGTGCAGTCTGGGAAACAGAGTCTTTAGTGTCGCTGGCTTTGATGAAGCCGGAGGACCTAAAATAAAGTCACGAGTTATTTCAGGTTACATGAAGCGAGGTGTGACGTTTGTCAGCAGGTAGATCACTGCAAGTGTACAAGAAAATGAACTGGGTGGGAAATCAAAATCCAAAAAAAAGCTCATATTCAGTTTAGAAAATCTAAAGTGTGCAAAAAAATCCACAACTACTTTGTAAGCGTGGTCAGCTGACGGATCGTATTCGACTGAAGCCGGAAGAAGAACATTCTTAAGAGTTTGTACAAAAAAGATAAGAACCTCACCGAGCTGCGTCGATGAAGCCGGGTCTCTGGCCGTGGTGCTGAAGTAGCAGACAGGTTTTGTAATTTGCTGCTTTTTTCCCTGAACCCCGGTCCTAATGAGGCTCTTAATATTACGTAGAAGTCGACTCTACTCTTCTGATGAGCAGAGGAATGACACTCTGTGGATATAGAAGATTTAAGTAAATATCAGATTAAAAGTTAAAACATGAATTAATCAGGACAATGAGCGTATTGGACTAAATATCAGCACCAGTTGTCTCAAGATCAGATGGTCTCTAAACCCGTTAGCAGTTACCTCACTGCTCCTTATGGCTAAACAACAGTAATCCACTTCCCACCCAGTCCAAACTGTGTTGTTATTGTCTCTGAATAACATGTGAAACATGTCTGGTGACCTTAAAGGGAACAAAGTTAAATCCACTTTTACTGCTCGGGTTGGAGAATAAGGTGCCTTCAGACGGAGGGATGGTATGAAAATAATAATAACAACAAATAATCTTCTGATTCACCACCGTGGAATATAACAGACAATTCAGCATCCAAACCAGTAAAGTATCGATTGATTGTATCCATTCAGAACAAGAAACATGGAGACATTGAGCGCATTTAAAGAAAGGCCTTCGTCTCCCTCGTCATCACACAAAGGAACCTGAACACTGGACCTCGGTTCATCTTGAAGGACTCACAGAACATGCTCCACCGTCACGCAGCACCGAGTGAAACACTCTTGAACAAACTCATTTTTACACATTATTTTTGCACTTTTGTGTTAAACCTGCCGCACTAGTATTAAAGTGTATTTGATCGGGATGGCCGGATGTCGGGCAGGAAGCCCACGATGGCTGATAGAAAGTTCTTCGACCGTTCGAACTACTTTACCAGCCATTTGTACTCTTTGGACTAGAAATAAACCTCTCAGTGCTTGTTGCTTTCCTGTCAACGGTCGCAGGCTTTTGTCAGCCTCATATCAATATGTACCAGCGTCTCACTGGTGGATGATGGGAAACGTTCCTCTGATGTTCTGAATGCAAAACGTTAACGACATGATTTTTAGTTTCCCTGTGATTACGTGAATGCGCCAACTGTAGATATTAACTGTACAGTGTGTTCTCTTTTCAACGGGGCCAGCGGCATCGGTCCGTAACCGAGGTTCAGAACTGCTCGAATTAACAAGACGTATGCTCTAAAAACCAAACGTTCATCAGGGTTCTTCAGGCTATTTGAGCGACTTTTGGGTTCCTCACTAGAAAAATGAAACAATAAAAATCCCTTCAGTGTTTTTTTGTAGAAGCCTTTTTGTTTTCCGGGTTCGTGGAAACACCGTCATGGAGTTTAATCAGTTGACGGAGTTCCTCAGGGAACCGTCTTGGGTCCCCTTTTGTTTTCAATCTGAAGAACCCCTTTGACTTTTTAGAGCGTGCTACTGGTATTATTATCAATATTGTTGTGTGACAAGCTTCTACTAACATAACGTACTCCTTGGGCTGTTTTGTATTTTTAGCATTTTTAATTTTGTTATGTGCTTTACGAGTGTGAGATGATTTATTTGTTTATTTTCTGATTTGGGCATCTTATGGAAGTACTAAAAACTTTTTAAATTTTTAATATGTTTACAACAAAAACCAAGAATTTTCTGTGACTAACATACAACTAATATGTTCTAATATTTTTAATACGGACTGTGATAATTACTTTCACTCACCCCCACATGTTGTTTTGAATCATCGCAGAGCCTCAGCGAAGCCTCTCAGCGCTTTAATGGAACCAAGCAGCACTTAAAACAAACTCAACACACGCTGAGCTGTGGACTGTTCGCTCCCCAACATGTATCTGCAGTCACCGACAGAAACACTTAAGTCTGATCCAGAATAAAACCAGTAACTAAACACACTAACGACTAAACAAAGGTCTCGAGGAGCACTGGATCAAACCTGCCTCGTACCGGATTACACCACGTTCACTCTGTTCCACTGCGATGCCCGAGCTGAATCAAGCACACCCTCACTAAAGTTCCCATTTTAAAGGTCCAAACCCAGGTTCTTTTTTTTTTGCATGTTGTAGCCTATCAACTACAAACTGTATGCACTTTACATCACTGCCCTCCAAGTTGTTAGATGTGTTTCCTTCCTTTGGACAACCTTTGGTTTCAGTGTCGACCTCTAGATAGATAGTCCGTCACTGTCCACGTTTATTAGGAGTCCGAGCGCCAACGCTTTTGGAGCCGTGCTGCTCTGTTTGTTTCAGTATTTGGTCGGATCAGATCCTGTTAGTGTTCACTGCAGGAGGATATGTGAGGCGAAACAAACGGACACATTTTCAGCCACGCTCTTGGGCTCATGGAGAGTCTTTCTGACATGAGCGTAAAGTAAAGCGCACCGTTATCTCTTGTCAGTATATTCAGAAAACTGTCTTTGGAAATGAAGGAATGTTTTAAAACCTCCTTCAAAAGAACAAACAACCCTCTTTTCCTCCTTTAAGCGGTGCCCATGTTTCCTCGCTGTCAACAAAGCCCATCAATGCAGCGCTAGCAGCGACCGGACGTCCTCTCTGAACCGTCACGGTTAAAGACAAATTCTCTCTGATGGACTATCTTTCTGCTGCAAGATGATTTTTCATTTAAATACATTCTACTCAGTGGCTGCCTGGAAGGAAGGAAGTCCATCTAAAATGGGTTGCATCGTTTGCAGAAGTAATGTACAGTACATGCAGTTTAACAACATACCAAAAGAACCCACAGGCGTGCTCCTTTAAATGCTCAATTTGTTTTTCTTTCTGCCCGGGCCTGCTCTCCACTATCGGTTTGCATGTGGTATTTATTACGGTATCTGCACTGAATGAAAACTGTATTATAAACATGAATGTACATAACCATCGTTATATGAAAAAATAACAATGCGAGTACTCACTTTCCTCCACAGAGGGGCAGTTTGTCTCTGGCTGGGTTTAACCAGGAACAGAAGACCTGAAATAGATCTGGTCTGACTTCTGCGGGCAAAACAGGGAACCTTTAAAAAAATATATATATATATATATAAATGAAAGCACTTCAGATCTGCTCAAATACAGTTCAGCGTGTTCTTCTGTTCCTGTGTGAAGGCAGTCTGTGTTGTGTGTATCTAGGAGGGGCGATGGACCTGGTCTACGGTGTACGCTGCAACACCACGGACCGCTTTGTGGAGAACCAATAGTTCTTGTTTATAATGTAGAGCAAAGAGAGACTGGAATAGTCCTTGTAAAGTTGTACGAGTACAGTGTCAAATATGTGTCAACAGAGACGACATTATTTTAAAAATTACGTATGGACAAATTTTAGCTGTGTATATAAATATATATTACTTGTACTTTTGTTTTTGAAAATTGCAGAGATATGGAGAAAAAAAGTGGAAATATTTATTGCTCTAAAGATATAAAAAATCTGTTCATGTTGATGGAAAAGGTGTGTCCTGTTTTGTTTGGCTGATTGCACACACACACACACACACACACACACACACACACACACACACACACACACACACACACACACACATTACAGTGTGATAGTGAGGATGATGAGGATGAGGATGATGAGGATGATTTGGGGTTCAGGAAAACGTCCTTATGAAATAAAGCAGTTCACCAACAACCACAAGATTAAAGGAACACACGAACGCAGCTGGAGTCAGGACGAGGTTAGCTTAGCTTAGCATAAAGACTGGCAGCAGGTGGAAGCAGCTAGCCTGGCTAGTTAAAGAATGCCCCCCCCCCCCCCCCCCGCTGTTAACTAAGAGGTCGTATCTGATTTATTAATTTGTGCACAAACAGAAGTATAAGAACACGTAGAAGAGTTTGTGTTTTCAGTCTCAGTGATGTGGTTTCTCCCTTAAACCTGACATTAAAATAACTCTGTTGTATCTTCAACATGAAACATCACACAACATAAACTAGACACACAAGACAGACAGCATGATTTGGTTTAGCGCACATCTCGTCTTCTATTTGTGGTAAAAAAAGAGGAGAGTATCCAAGGTGTGTTTTAAACTGGTAGCACTCACAATACAATACTACAATAATACAATATTAATAACTTTATTCATGTAGCACCTTTAAAAACAGAGTTTACAAAGTACTTTGACAGACAAAGTAACAAAAACAAAGCAATAAAACAACAGAACGCTCAGTAAACAAAGCACGACAACTAAGAGAAGAGTTAAACCTGGGAAGAAACGGGGGAAAACAATAAAAATAAACTAAGAAATAAATGAAATGAAATGAAATGAAATGAAATAAAATGAAATTAAATATAATTAAATTAAATTAAATTAAATTAAATTAAATTAATAATTTAGTAAAATCAACTAATAAAAATAAAGCAGTAAAGTGACATAAAGCCAGTCTGTAGAAATAGGTTTGATAAATTCTACAGAATTAGAAATACATCCTCTTTTTATTCTTATTTGTGTTTTTCATTTCTTCCAGTATAAAACAAACCAGGGTTGTTTGTCACACTTTTATTTTTATGCTGCTCGTCTCATAACCTGTAGATGTAAGAAATCAACCACTCAATATGTAAAGCTCAACATTCAATAGAACCCGCTGAACACAAACGATGACGTCACATCCTGAGTTTAACTGCCAGCTGAGGAAACAAGCGGCACAAAAATAAAAGTGTGACAAACAACCCTGGTTTGTTTTTCCTAGAATAAATAAATACATATGTTATATATATCCATAAATCAGAAAAAAACAACGTGTATTTCTAATTCTGTAGAATTTTCGGAACATGTTATTTCTATTAAAATATGAATTCAGCATAATGTAGCCGTTCTGCTTGGACACAGAACTTCCCTCTGCAGTCATCACAGTCAGTTCCTCAGGAGACCAGCAGGTGTCACTGTTTCACTCCATGAGAGCAGAAGGTGAGATGAACGCA
>NW_027176742.1:20000-28548 GCF_023349555.1 Cebidichthys violaceus
GAAAGTCTTTGATCAAAGGTTCTCCTGATGAACACATCGGGTTTGAGACGGTGAACCTAGTTTGAAGAAGAGACTCCGGTCCTAACATGATGCCTCACATCACACTCAGATTAAATCTCTAGAGAGCATCTGTTCCTTAAAGATGAGCTGACCTGTCTGTCTGTCTCTGTCTCTCAGAGCGAGTGGGAGGCGCTGGAGATCGTGGAACACAAGTGGGCTCTGGAGAACGTGGAGGAGGATCTGATGTCCAGAGACCTGAACTTTGGGACCTTCTTCAGCCAGGACATCAAGTCCACCATGTTCTAGGAGAACCGGGACGTCTGTGAGAGGTTCTGGAACCCAGCGTACACAAAAGTCCAGCAGTAGATCCACGAAGCTGATCTCTGGATTCTTCACCTCCGGCACTTTATTCACGTTCTGCCTTTTTTCTTTTTTCTTCATCAGCCTTACGACGTGCAACTGCCTTCAATGTTCAGATTAATATTAATGACGATGATGAAATGACTTGTTGCTCACGTTTGATTGTCGATACATTCTGACAGTTAGAAGTGAGTAAGTAGTATTAACTGGACCTTCTTACATATTGTTGTTTATTTTAATGTACGTTGAGTTTCCATTCAGATATTTGCTGTTTTTGTGTATTCGGGGTTCCAGGACCCCGGTTCTCTAGTTGTTCTAGAACGGTTCCCAGAACCTGGTTGAGTCTCAGGAACACGTTCCTCTCGTTAACCGACGACAGAAGCACTCAGAACTTTTCTACACTTTGTCGAGGCGTTAAATAAAAAGGTGACGTCACGTTGACTGGGTTCCTCTCTCGTCTGTTCTGAAGGAACCCGCTGAGCAGACCGGACCAGATAGAGTTCAAATGTAAGTGTTTGTGTTTTGCGGTCAGACCTCATGTCCCTGATCTTCACTTATTAAAGATATGATTCATGTGACGCAGATCTAAGTCTTTGGAAGCTCAACATGAAACATGAAGGTCAATAATTATTAACAGTAGAGATTAAAGATTTAAAAGGTGACAGGAAAGTGTCATTGTGATAATAATCGTCCTTTTATTCATATCAAAAGATTGAAAGTACAATAAAATATTTTCATCTGATATTTGACAGGAAGACCAAAGAAAGAAATCAGCCCACGCTTCCCTCCGGCTCCGCCCAGCAACAACAATAATATTAATATCAATACATTTCTTACAAAAATACTGTACACAGAGCTGGTTTTAAAATCAGTGAGAGCTCGGAGACTAAACTCCGTCAGATTATCTCAAATCTTCACCTATAAATATGAAAAATAAACGCGTCATCGTCCATCAATAACTCAAATAATCACAAAACTGAAGTCATGTGACCGCCCAAAGCATTCCATTTAAAAAAATAAATACCAGAAGAAAAAAAACAACCAAAATATACAAAGACATTAATTTCTCTTCCCTGGCAGCTTTGTTCAATATTAAATCATCTGCTATAAACACACTCTGATTACCCAGAATCCCTTTCACTCGGCTCACTCAGTTCAACACAAAGAAATAAATATATAACTATCGTGTTTTTACACTTTAGATATCAAATGTGGAACAATGATGAACGTTTACCGTTTGATTACGTTTAAACGATACATTATGGAACGACTGTTTAAATTCTGAATGAATAACTGAATTGTATAAATAAGTGTTTCACCTACAAACTCAATACTTTGAGAATCCAGTTATTAATTCATCATTTAAAGACAAAAGGTGAAGATCTTTCTGTTTCTTTGAGTTGTAATAACGCATCATTTATAACTACTGAATTATTGATGATGAGTCCTGATCATCAAACTACCTGAGTATCAAATGTTTCGCCGCTTACAGATGAAACACGAGCCGACGAGGTTCTGAGGGACAAGAAGTAATCAGAGAAAGTTCAAGTGTTGCTGGAAAATAATAATTAAAAAACAAAATGAATCACATGAAAAGAGGCCCGTTGTTCTCCCGAAGGAGAGAAGAAAGAAAAACCCAAAACTGAGACGAAGAACCAAATCAAGTGACGTTCAGTCTGTCTCCATGGAGGCGGAGGAGGAGGAGGCGGCGCCCGGCTCTGCGTCCTCGTCCTTACAGGAAGTGATGTCGTTGGCGGGCTGAGTGGTGGAGGAGGAGGAGGAGGCGGGGCTGCTGGTGGGGGGGGGCAGGCTGGGTGTTCTGATCCGGTCCTGTCGATGGTAGAACAGGACGTAGGCAGCGTTGGTCTGTGGGACAACGGGGAGAGTTCAGGTTCTACTACAGGAGATGGAACCACACTCGTTAATATAGTGACATCATCACATTAGTGACATCATCACATTGAAGTAACACTCACCATGATCTGGTCCTCTCTGGCGTACGTCACCTTACTGTCGTCAAAGTAGTACCACTGACCGTTGTCCTTGTTCCACGCATAGCTGGTGTCTGCAGGAACACATACACACACACACACACACACACACACACACACACACACACGAGTGAACAAGGACATGAAAGGAGGGTGTGACCTCATTGAGTCATCATCAGAGGGACCTACAGTGACCGTCTCTGAGCCCTCCGTAGTGATTGGACACGGCGATGAGGTCATAGCGGCTCGGAGGCTCTCCATTGGACAGACTCTTCCTCAGGAGGCAGCCGGAGAAGTCCAGGTCTCTGCAACGCAACACACAACCTGTTATTATATCATCTGACTGGTGAGTGTGAGTGTGTGTGAGTGTGTGTGCGCACCTGAGGGGGAAGTCCACGATGCTGTCCAGCTTCTCTCTGGTGAACTTGGTGTAGGAGAACCTCTTGAGGTGGATGATGAGAACCTCCGGTAGAGACCAGAGGTCCAGCTTCTTAGTGGCCAGCTGGTGCTTCTTACACACCGGACAGTACCTGAAAACACACACACACACACACACACACACACTATCATTTACCTGTCTCATTTCTATCACGTCGAGGGAGTGTGTGTGTGTGTGTGTGTGTTACCATGGGTTCTCCTCCTCCAGTGTCTCCACAGTGGTGAACAGCTCGATACACTCCTGCAGCTGGACCGTGGTCTGCTGCTGAGGAACCTCCATACTGGCGTGTTTCACATACTTCTACAGAGGAAGGAGAGAAGGAGAGAAGGAAGCCACGGTGAGGAAGAAGTTTCCTTCACGTTCTCTCTGCACGGAAGGTTCTGGGAAGTCTCCAACATCACTTTGGGAAAGTTTCAACCTACTGTGACTGTGACTTGTTATAACATGCTGTACTATATACTGTGACTTCAGCATTGGTCTTATCATAGTTAGCGTGTTGACTTCTGTGTTCTGTGAAGTTGCACCACATGTTAATCAGTTCATCCTTGAGATGTTGGGTTAACATTGTCATTGTGAGTGCTTCTGTTTGAACTGCAGCTGATCCCTCACTCATCAGGGGAGAAGACACAGACAGCTGCATTCAGTGGACCAGTGGCTGTCGTTGTGCAATAACTACTTTGTGATCTGTGATATTGTTGCAATGATTTCATTTTACATTACTGACATAGATTCTAGTGAACGATCTGTTTCTGTGGTTGTTTATCCAAAGTATTTCTTGAATAAATTCCTTTTTTTTGTGATTATTTTTACTACCTTCATTCCTTCAATTATGTCTAATTGGGGACAAGTAAATGAAAATAGCATCAGCGTCACAAAAAGTCACAGTATAGCATGTCGAAAAGATGGAAAAAACAGTCATAGTATAACATGTCGGAAAAAATGGAAAAAACAGTCATAGTATAGCATGTCGGAAAAAAAAACAGTCATAGTATAGTATGTCAAAAAATGGAAAAAAACAGTCACAGTATAGCATGTCGAAAAATGGAAAAAACAGTCACAGTATAGCATGTCGAAAAAAATGGAAAAAACAGTCATAGTATAGCATGTCGAAAATAGTCAAAAAACAGTCACAGTATAGCATGTCGAAAATAGTCAAAAAACAGTCACAGTATAGCATGTCGAAAAATAGTGAAAAAACAGTCATAGTATAGCATGTCGAAAAAAATGGAAAAAACAGTCACAGTATAGAATGTCGAAAAAAATGAAAAAACAGTCATAGTATAGCATGTCAAAAAATGGAAAAAACAGTCATAGTATAGCATGTCGAAAAAAACAGTCATAGTATAGCATGTCGAAAAAATGGAAAAAACAGTCATAGTATAGCATGTCGAAAAAATGGAAAAAACAGTCATAGTATATTATGTCGAAAAAATGGAAAAAACAGTCATAGTACAGCATGTCGAAAAATGGAAAAAACAGTCATAGTATAGCATGTCGAAAAATGGAAAAAACAGTCATAGTATAGCATGTAGGAAAAAAAAAAGTCATAGTATAGCATGTCAAAAAATGGAAAAAACAGTCATAGTATAGCATGTCAAAAAATGGAAAAAACGGTCACAGTATAGCATGTCGAAAAATGGAAAAAACAGTCACAGTATAGCATGTCAAAAAAAATGGAAAAAACAGTCATAGTATAGCATGTCAAAAAATGGAAAAAACAGTCATAGTATAGCATGTCAAAAAATGGAAAAAACAGTCATAGTATAGCATGTCGGGAAAAAAAAACAGTCATAGTATAGCATGTCAAAAAATGGAAAAAACGGTCACAGTATAGCATGTCGAAAAATGGAAAAAACAGTCATAGTATAGCATGTCGAAAAAAGTGAAAAAACAGTCACAGTATAGCATGTCGAAAATAGTGAAAAAACAGTCACAGTATAGCATGTCGAAAAAAATGAAAAAACAGTCACAGTATAGCATGTCGAAAATAGTGAAAAAACTGTCACAGTATAGCATGTCGAAAATAGTGAAAAAACAGTCACAGTATAGCATGTCGAAAATAGTGAAAAAACTGTCACAGTATAGCATGTCGAAAAAAATGAAAAAACAGTCATAGTATAGCATGTCAAAAAATGGAAAAAACAGTCATAGTATATTATGTCGAAAAAATGGAAAAAACAGTCATAGTATAGCATGTCGAAAAAAATGGAAAGAACAGTCACAGTATATTATGTCGAAAAAATGGAAAAAACAGTCATAGTATATTATGTCGAAAAAATGGAAAAAACAGTCATAGTATAGCATGTAGGAAAAAAAAAAGTCATAGTATAGCATGTCAAAAAATGGAAAAAACGGTCACAGTATAGCATGTCAAAAAAAATGGAAAAAACAGTCACAGTATAGCATGTCGAAAATAGTGAAAAAACAGTCACAGTATAGCATGTCGAAAATAGTAAAAAAACAGTCACAGTACAGCATGTCGAAAAAAATGGAAAAAACAGTCACAGTATAGCATGTCGAAAATAGTGAAAAAACAGTCACAGTATAGCATGTCGAAAAATGGAAAAAACAGTCATAGTATATTATGTCGAAAAAATGGAAAAAACAGTCATAGTATAACATGTCGGAAAAAATGGAAAAAACAGTCATAGTATAGCATGTTGAAAAATGGAAAAAACAGTCATAGTATAGCATGTAGGGGAAAAAAAACAGTCATAGTATAGCATGTCAAAAAATGGAAAAAACGGTCACCGTATAGCATGTCGAAAAATGGAAAAAACAGTCATAGTATAGCATGTCGAAAAAAGTGAAAAAACAGTCACAGTATAGCATGTCGAAAATAGTGAAAAAACAGTCACAGTATAGCATGTCAAAAAATGGAAAAAACAGTCATAGTATATTATGTCGAAAAAATGGAAAAAACAGTCATAGTATATTATGTCGAAAAAATGGAAAAAACAGTCATAGTATAGCATGTCGAAAAATGGAAAAAACAGTCATAGTATAGCATGTCGGAAAAAAAAACAGTCATAGTATAACATGTCGAAAAAATGGAATAAACAGTCATAGTATATTATGTCGAAAAAATGGAAAAAACAGTCATAGTATAACATGTCGGAAAAAATGGAAAAAACAGTCATAGTATAGCATGTCGGAAAAAAAAAACAGTCATAGTATAGCATGTCAAAAAATGGAAAAAACAGTCATAGTATAGCATGTCGGGAAAAAAAACAGTCATAGTATAGCATGTCAAAAAATGGAAAAAACGGTCACAGTATAGCATGTCGAAAAATGGAAAAAACAGTCACAGTATAACATGTCGAAAAAAATGGAAAAAACAGTCACAGTATAGCATGTCGAAAATAGTGAAAAAACAGTCACAGTATAGCATGTCGGAAAAAATGGAAAAAACAGTCACAGTATAGCATGTCGGAAAAAATGAAAAAAACAGTCATAGTATAGCATGTTGAAAAATGGAAAAAACAGTCATAGTATAGCATGTTGAAAAATGGAAAAAACAGTCACAGTATAGCATGTTGAAAAATGGAAAAAACAGTCATAGTATAACATGTCGGAAAAAGTGAAAAAACAGTCATAGTATAGCATGTCGAAAAAAGTCATAGTATATAGTATGTAGAAAAACGTTTAGCAGCTACTGTCTGCAACCAATAGCAGATTTTCACGTTCACACTGACCTCGGCCTCGTTTTCATTGTAGAATCTCTTCTTCATGTCGGGGTCCCAGTCGATGGCCACATAGGGCTGAGCTGAGGAGAGACAGAACATCTAAATCACAAGGTAAATGTAGATCCATCTGATCTATGTTTAAATCAACACAGAAGAATGACAGATGTACTGTGACAGACGTGTTTGACTGCAGTAGCAGTCCAGTTTTCTTTAAAATATCAATATTGTTCTCTTTTGCCAAATGAACGTGTGTGTGTGTGTGTGTGTGTGTGTGTGTGTGTGTGTGTGTGTGTGAACCTACAGCTGAAGGACACGGCGCTCCCTCCCTCCCCCGTCCCTCTCTCCGTCGTCCCGTTGGAGTTCACCGCCTGGATGGTGAACAGACTCTTCCTCCTCTTGCGACACGCCTTCCTCTTCGCCGGCTGCTCATTGGCCGGCGGGCTCGGAGAGCACGCCTCCTCCTGCTTGTCTTCTTCTTTTTCTTCTTCTTCTGTGGTCTCGCGTGGCGGATGCGGTTGCTCTGCCGGCGGCTCTGCGTCGGCGGTGCCGCCGTTCGAGTCCCCGCTGGGAGTGAGGACGTCAGCGTCGGCGGCTCCGGCGCCACAGACCGGCTCGGTCTGGTTCTCGGGCTCCGCGTGGCCGTCGTCCAGTGAGGGCTGCGTGTGGTTGACGTCGGGGCGGCGCTCGGCGGCGGTCTCGTCCGATTGGCTGTTTGTCGCCGAATCGCCGCAGCAGGGTTGTGTTTGAGACGGCCCGGCTTTCTCCGTGTCCTCCTGCTCCTCCTCTGAAAAACAGAACAGAACCAATCAGAGAGAAGCGGCTGCAGCTAAAAACATGAAGATCAATTAATAAACATTGTTATTATTATTAATGTCAGACAATACCATCACTGATGCCATTGGTCTGGGTCTTGTACAGCTCCTCTTCCTCCTCGTCTTCCTCCTCTTCCTCTTCCTCCAACTCCTCAGAGGGATCGGGAGGTCGCACATAGCGCCTACACACACACACACACACACACACACACACACACACACACACACACACACACACACACACACACACACACACATAAAGGTAAACCAACAGACTCTGTGTGTGTGTGAGTACGTGTGTGTGTGTGTGTACGTGTGTGTGTGTGTGTGTGTGTGTGTGTGTGTGTGTGTGTGTGTGTGTGTGTGTGTGTGTGTGTCTCACGTCAGCCTCCTCAGGAACAGCTGGTAGAGCTCCTCTCTGCTGCAGCAGCTCCGTGGGACACTGAGCAGCAGCGGATGTCCGAACAGAGACGTCCCGTAGGAGCTGCTGCCGGAGCCGTAGTCTCTGTAGTGGGAGCGCTCCCTCAGGTAGAGCGCCAGCAGCACCCGCTCCTCCTGCTGCTCCTCCAGCACGCTCAGCTCGTACCTGAACGCACCGCGGCCACAATTAAAAAAAACCTCACACACGACCGTGTCTTCAATAAAAGACGAACCGGCTGGTGAACAGCGGCGGGTTTTCTTACACAAAGATGTCGTCTCGGTCCAGAATGCAGCTCAGACATTCATCAGCGCTGTAGATCTTATAGAAACGGTGGTTGAACACGTCGGCTACCACCATCTGACACACACACACACACACACACACACAGTTAACAGATATGTAGAAAAGACTTTGTAGTTTCAGAAAAATAGGTTACACAAAAAATATTTTATTTTATTAAATTAAATCAAATAAAACAAATTAAATTAAAAAAAATAAAATAATAATTAAATATATAATAATTAAATAAAAAAATATATGTATTTAAAATGTAATAATAATAATTATATTAAATTAAAAAATTATTATATTAAATTAAACACACACTGACCTGTGTGGAAGGTACGTTGGTCATCTCTGACAGAGCAGAGCAGAGATCAGAAACTTTTCCTGCTTTAGGAACCACGACACGATGCTGCGCGCACACACACACGCGCACACACACACACACACACACACAGATATTAATATCACACTCGTATCCTTAAGGTTTCCTGACGCTCTCAGTATTTCAGTAGAGAAACAGGTGTTACCTGAGCAGGTTTGGCGTAGGGGTCCAG
>NW_027176743.1:0-10000 GCF_023349555.1 Cebidichthys violaceus
AATCGAATGTTTATCGTAATGTAGGCTTCCTACTATAAAATGCTTATGGTCGAGTGTTGTGTTTAAAATGCTCTTCTCAGAGAAAACTCTGCATATCAAATCAAGCGCTTCCTGAACTAACAGCCAGGGGACAGGGGACAATGGAGATGTTTGGGCTTCACTGTCATGCTGCTGTGTGTGCACCCTGCAGTAGAAGTCCACAGTAGAAGACTAATATACGGTCTATAGCAAGAGGAAAATGCACTGAATCCAGGTGAAGAAGAACTTTATTTTAGGTAAATGTGGTAATTAGCAGGATTGTAGCGGGACGTGAACGTGAAAGCACTGCTCTGTTTATTTCATTTTGGGTTAAAGGTTTTGATGAAAGATAATTTTATTTTGCTTCTGGAAGATTCTTATTTTGATGCAAAGGGCTACATAGCATGGAAGTGAAAGCAGCGCCCTGCTGATTTAAATGTGAAATGAATAATCGCGATACATGATCGTGATCTCAATATTGACCAAACAAATGGTGATTATGACCCTCACCTACAGCACAGAGCAGGAGGAGGAGGGCCATGAAGCCGGAGCCCATGAGCGCTCATCCAGTTCACGGCCATTAAAAGGCCACAAACACAGAGCTGCTGTGGAGGTGATGGAGGTGATGTAGGAGCTGCGATTCATTCACACGTTCACTTGTACATCTGTGAAATATGCACATCAGGGGCAATAAACAACGTCATGATGGGCAGTAATCGGTATCCCTCACTTATTAATAAGAGCGTAATGATGACGGTTTGATCTTATTGGAAGGGGTTGAAAAGTAGCAGCTTGTGACGAAGATTTTAGAGGCGACCCAGTGCTGTCGGACTGTTTGCACATGTAATCCAAGCCCGGTCCGATAAGCTTCAGCGCCGGCCTTTAGATATATTCTGCCAGTCTTAGATAAACTCCACCAGAGAGGCTCCACAGGTAGCAGCCAGCAGTAAGGGCTCAGACACCGTCAGCCTCCATCAAAAGAAAGAGCGGGAGAGTTCTGGTTCTCCTCAAATAAATCATTATCACGCTTCCTTTGTTCCAAACTCACAACAATAAAGAGTACAAAAACTGAATATGACTTAAAAACTTTCTTCATTGGCAGATTTTGCAAACATGCATCATATCATATTTCCAATTAACCTCCAGTTAATTGCTTCACAGCAACTGTTTGCGTAAATCTCCAGTACCAACACTCATTATCTCATCAAAGCTCACACTGACTATAGAGAGCTCTGAGCCTTGGGCCTGTCCTCGGATCCACGAGAGCCACCACGACTCTGTAAAGTAGGGCTCCCAAACATTCTCTGCTATTCGATAGTGATAAACAGCAGACATTCAACCGATAGTGAGTTACATGTGTTTCCAGTTTCAACACTCAGAACTGGGATGTGTCTATAAGCTGCTGTTAGATCAAAAGGGCTGGATGGTCAGCAGTGGGCGTCTTCCATGCATCCATCACTTCTCTGAAGAACTCACTTGTCTTTAATTATATCAAATAAGGACTCACGCCCTGGACATGTTTCAGACTTCACATCCGTGCTGCTGCTGACGCGCTGCCTTCACTGTACGGCTGAAGAAGACAACGTCAAACAACAATCTGGTGGTTCTGACTTCTCTACACTGTCGGTGACGTTCCAAGCCTGTTGGCTCCTCCTGAAGACTCATCTTAAAAAAGATATATTGTTTCTTCTCATTTCCTAACACAGAGGACACTAGTTTAAAACCAATGTGATTCGGACAGGAGGACATGGTACATTTGGTGCAGTAACAGTGGATCAGAACATGTCATTAGTCATTCTTACAATCTGTAAAAAAAAGGGAGAACCTCACAAGTAAAAACCTAAAATAATAACAGTTCACGTCCTTTCAGTCGCTGGGCTTAGAAAACTCGAAGAGCCCTCGGCTCTGATTGGTTGAGTTTCTTCAGGTTTTGGATCCTTTCAAATGCCATGAGGAGCAGTACAAGGAGTCAGAGGAACGTGATGTTTGCTCAGACTATCTCTCTCATGTTCTTCTGTCAGTGGATACAGGGACAGTTTGAACAAATAGGACAACAGGTTATTCTTATTGAAGTCACCAACTGTAGCTATAACTCAGTAGATGGCCAACTGTATGTGAATATATCACTGCAAACAGTAGATACAGCTACTTGTGTCACACACACTCAGCTAGTGACCGTGACGGGAAAGATGAGGAAACCCACGGTGAAGGTGTCAGAGACAGATACTCACGTGAGAACATAGTTGACGCTGACGATGCAGTGAGGTCGAGATGAGCGGCTGTTGTGTACAATGGTTGCATAACTCTGAACCCAGACCCAGCCGCCTGGCTTGGCCAAGAAACGGTAGTACTTAGTGGTGACCTGACCTTTGACCAGCACTAGAACAAGAGAGGGGCAAGACATGACAGCAAAGGATTACTGGGAGCAAAACAAATATATATCATAGCATAATAAATCACACATCATTATACAGCGGCCAAATGTGAAGGATTGAAACGGTACTGTCAATAGGTGTACAAACTGTAAACATGTTCTATTGCCTAATGGTTTAAAGAATAATATACGGTAATGTTGTATAAGAACATGACATGACCTGGTCTAACACAAGATAACATCATATCACACAACTAGAAAACATGATGTAACATCATATAACAACATAACACACAAAACATAACACACTATCGAGTGTTGCACGAATGAATCCTAAAACCAGGAAACAAGTCTCAAACTCAACAGGCTGTTTTTAATGGCTTCTTGGTTAGAGGGTTAGGGTTGGGTCACCATGTCATCTGTGTAGCACTCTATGACATAACCAGGTGTGCCGTGTGTGTGTGTGTGTGTGTGTGTGTGTGTGTGTGTGTGTGTGTGTGTAGAGAGAGATTTTGTAGAAAGGTAAAACAAACCTAACTCACACAAGTGATGAGCACATCGCAGATGGAAGGAGTCACAGCTGTGGACGTGATGATAGAGAGTCTTCTCAATGAGATCCTGAGGCTCGTAGCCCGTCAGCTCTGCAACCCTGAGCCACACACACACACACACACACACACACACACACACACACACACACACACACACACAGGGTTCATTAAGCCTTCCCACACATACTAACCACACTCCCAAAATATGTAGCGTACAAACAAGCAGAAGAAATCACAGCCAGAACACAGAACACTGTCGCACAGAACAGTGTCACACAGAACACTGTCACACAGAACACTGTCACACAGAACAGTGTCACACAGAACCCTGTCACACAGAACCCTGTCACACAGAACATTGTCACACAGAACAGTGTCACACAGAACCCTGCCACACAGAACAGTGTCACACAGAACCCTGTCACACAGAACCTTGTCACACAGAACCCTGTCACACAGAACGTACCGTGAGTCCAGGAAGATGAGCTTCATGTCCAGGCTGGCTCTGAACATGAACATGTTGCTGTGCAGTTTGATCTCCGTGACGGCGCTGGGCGGCAGCGAGTGACCAACAGCCACCAGCCCCACGTTCTGATAGCAGCCGTCAAACGGAGACATGTCCAGGCTGTACTGACGGATCTTCAGGTAGCCACTACAGTGGATCACCTGGACCAAGAGTTCACAGATGGATCAATTACTTTACAGTTTGATCTGCCGCTATGAGTAGTTCATCAATGAACATGAATGATTACCAAATAAAGTGCGTTTCTGTTCTTCCTTTTTAAAAAGACATTCTCAGCCTTAGTTTTACTCCAGTAGGAAATAAGTTAGGGTTCTTTGGGTGAAGTATGTCACTCTGAACATACAACACATATACAGCGTTTAGGGGCGTAACAGTTCACAAAATTCTCGGTTCGGTTCAATACGATACAGTGGTGTTTCGGTTCGGTACGTTTTCAGTACAGCAAAAAAGCAGAAATGCCAAATCCTCGCTGGTGAGACTCTCAGGTAGTCTTTAATAATTAAAGGTCGTGTTTGATACTAAACATCTTCTCTCAAATATTTCTCTATGAACTCAAACAGACAGTTCATGGAAAGTTTTAGAAGTTTTATTTTTCAGACTTAGTTACAGCGCTGCGGGTCTTTATCTCTCTCTCTCTCCTCATATTTACTTTAATATCAACACACAAAGGTTTATAGATTATGATCATAAATGAGGTCATCACTCGTCTCTCACTCGTTTCCTCGGTGTCGTTGTTTCTGTTCTCACTCGTAGCTCTGCTGAAGTCTGAAGTCTCTGTTTACTGGAGAACAATCCATGTTTTGTTCCTTTATAGTTTATGTGTTAACTTGTTGTACAGAACAAAATAAACATTAATAAGAAAAGGAAAGCCCTCTGTTTTGTCCGTCCTCTCTAAAGCCGCTAACGTGACTTCAGACGTCTCCGTAGGTCTGATTCCTCCGTCGCTCACTGATCGCTCCATTAACAGCTGCTTCCTCCATCATGAAGCAGACTTTAACTGAACAGCTGCTAGTAAAGACAACACGGTCAGTAACGCCTGTCATCAGTCCTCCATGTTGAATTAACCTGGTAGTCCATCGGTAATCAAAGCTGTTGTTGTTTGTGAACATTCGGTCACGTGATAGGAGCGTGACCAATCAGGGAAGGACATCGCGTTACGTCGGTGGGTTGCCATGTTTGAGCGCAGTGGCTCCACCAATTTCAGCTCTATTTTATTTTTTCAAAAGCAATTTAATATTATTCAAACGTATTGTTCGGTTCGTAATGCGTACCGACCCGTGAGCCCCATACCAAACGGTTCAATACGAGTGCGTGTATCGTTACACCCCTAACAGCGTTGTGTACCCAGATACTACTCTGCATCTTGTGCTGTGCTTCCTTGTGACTGGAGAGGCCCATCTGTGTTTGAAAGGTTGTCATATAGAAAGAAGAGGACCTGGGAACTAGATAAGTGTGTGGGTATGTTGTCGTCTTTTTGTAAAAGGGAAATTGAAATGGAAAATTGAACACGGCTTCAGACTTCGATACATTTTTCTGTTCTAGTTGACAAAACAATCTCAACTCTAGGACCACTTCCTTGCATGTTACGGAGCTTTAAACTACTGTATATCACAAACGGTTCAACCTTGAGGTATTCGTGGAGGAGAATACATTAAAAAGGTTTGAACATCTACAGTTCCATGACAAGTGAGAAAACTCCATCTGCTGCTGAGGATCATGTGAAACCAGCTCTGGATCCAAGAAGAACAAGAATCATCTCCTATAGTGTGCATGAGCCTTGTCAACCCTGTCCATCCAACCCCTTCATCAGAGCAACATGCTATGGATGTTATGTCTCCAGAGGATAAACCCTCATCATGTTGGTGACTTAACCTTTCAACTTGTCAACGCCATTAGGTAAGAAATTCCACTTTTATAGAAATAAATGACATATTTCAACAGGCTTGTTGCTCTGCAGTCTGGACACTGTACTAGCACCACCTCCAGGACAAATTGACCTTTGCACACAA
Source organism: Cebidichthys violaceus (assembly GCF_023349555.1). Lineage (NCBI taxonomy): Eukaryota > Metazoa > Chordata > Actinopteri > Perciformes > Stichaeidae > Cebidichthys > Cebidichthys violaceus. The sequence goes on from NW_027176743.1 coordinate 5,476, forward strand.
GATAGCACGTAATCTTATAAGAAAATTGCAATGAACCTTGTTGAGCAGAATCCTGTTTGCTGAGGATGAACCCTTTGGATTTTGGTAAATGGTCTGTACTTGTATAGCTCTTTTCTAGTCTCCCGACCACTAAAAGCACAAGACAGGTGCACTGCCCTCCTACCTTGTAGCCTCCACAGGTGAGACCAGCATTTCTTTTAGCAAGGACACATTTCATTCTCAGAAAGAAGGAGCGTTCCATCTCATACTCTGCAGAGAGTTAAAAGACACCGTGTTATTTACGCTGCATGATGGGTCCTTGTCATGTATACATGGGGGGGGGTCTCTTACCGTGGACAAAGTGTGAGTGGTAAGGCTGGTGTGCTGTGAGGACAGCTGTCATTTCATCATGGTCTGCTGGATGGATGTATTCATAAATGCTGTTTCCAGTCAGCTCTACCTGTTGAAATTAACATATTCACGTCTGTCACTGTGACTCGTCAACACACCAGAGGACATCACACAGATCTCGTCAAACCAACCTGCGACAGGCCCAGGTGGACCGATGCTGTTTCTGAAATGTACATTATTTTACCGTCCGGAGCAACCACGAAGATGAAGCCATCTAACGTCTGAAAGAAACAGCAACAACACATATGAATACATATTTAATATCAACAAAGGGCAGAAAATAATTAGCCTTTAATAAAATCAATGTTATTGTGTTGAGTCCATTTCCATAGACGTGTATAAACTATACTGTCTTATTATGATTACACATCATTTAACTGTCACAGCAGACTGTTGGTTGTAACAACATCATGAAACACGTTTGAAGACATGAAATGAACACAAATAACAATGTAGCTTTAAAGGAACAGCTGAACTACACAGTGAGCTACCAGTTGATACGGTCAGCTCACACTGATGCAGCCCTACAGGACAGCCCTCACTCCTGTAGCCTACCTAAAATACTAGCAAGTCAGAGGAAGACTATACTATTATCAGCATTTGTAATATTAACTGATAAATGGAGTCTCTGTAGAAATGAAGCCCTAGCTGCTAGCTTGTAGCTCTAGCCCCCTCTTGTAGCCACCATGGATATATTGAACTGGATGCAGTCATTGTGCATGAAGCAAAGAAAGTTAGACTTCCTAAAATAAAAACCGTCGGTGTCCATGGACCCATAGAGCATGCTCTAGTGTTTCCTTTAACCTTGCTTCCAAACCCTCGCTCCAGCCTCGGTCTCATTCACAGGAACACAGGAAGGAGAACCGAATGATTTAAATAAAAGTTCAAGTGTTCGTACTGGGAAGTTGACTCTCCTGAATGAAATGGTCCACTAAGTTACAGACGTCTCTTTCCCAGTGTAAGTCTATGGGGAAAGTCTTTCTGGGCTGGCGTCACGTCACGGACCTGGGACTTGTAATTCCACCATTTGGCCACCATGTAAAATCTGCTTCACAGCCCGCCGCTCTTCCTGGGGGCTGGGTAGCCACTTGTCCTTGCTCTGTAGTGGTCTTTGGACTGCACACAGTCCTATTTGTCAAACCAGCTGACCTACAGCCCTAGATGACTATCCTGTAGATCTGCTTGAAAGCATGTTTGACAGTCCTGTAGACCTGATGGCTTACATGTAGCTCAGTTTGGCTCCCTTCTATGTCTGTGCGACCAGAGCTAGCCAACCTGTGGTTCTCTGTTAGAGCCAAATATGGTGTTGTAAATACAACTGTATGTTTCTGTGTGTGCATTGGGTGGCGCTGTACTAATGTCCTGGGTCAGGTCTATAGGTCCTGAAATCACCGTGGTTGTCAGGTGTTTGACCTCTTTATGGTAACAGATTCATGTGTTTATGCAAATGGTGCGTTTAATGTCGGCAGAAAGAACAGGACTGGTTTTAGGTTGTTCCATCCTTCATCCTTCATCTTCAACCTCTTATCCGGGATCGGGTCGCGGGGGCAACAGCTCCAGCAGGGGACCCCAAACTTCCCTTTCCCGGGCCACATCAGCCAGCTCTGACTGGGGGATCCCGAGGCGCTCCCAGGCCAGTTTGGAGATATAGTCCCTCCACCTGGTCCTGGGCCTCCCTCGGGGTCTCCTCCCAGCTGGTCGTGCCTGGAACACCTCCCTAGGGAGGCGCCCAGGTGGCATCCTCACCAGATGCCCGAACCACCTCAACTGGCTCCGTTCCACGCAAAGAAGGAGCGGCTCTACTCCGAGTCCCTCACGGGTGACCGAACTTCTCACCCTATCTCTAAGGGAGATGCCAGCCACCCTCCTGAGGAAACCCATTTCGGCCGCTTGTACCCGCGATCTAATTCTTTCGGTCATGACCCAGTCCACATGACCATAGGTGAGGGTAGGAACGAAGATTGCCCGGTAGATAGAGAAAAATTAGGTTGTTCCACTCTGAAGGAAATAAACAAACTCTCATTCAACAAACTTGTCTGTGATGATGTACCCGATGCAACTCACATCAAAGGTAGTCTAGACTACACCAGCGTGTCAACCAAGTCACTCCAGAGGGAACGACGCCTCAGCAGCTTACAGTACAAGACTGGGCTTCTTTAACACTCTGTGGTTCTCTGTGGCCAGCCTGTAGACCTGTAGCCCTGTAGACCTGCAGCCCTGTGGACCTGTAGCCCTGTAGCCCTGTGGACCTGTAGACCTGCAGCCCTGTAGGCCTGTAGCCCTGCAGCCATGTAGCCCTGCAGCCCTGTAGACCTGTAGACCTGCAGCCGTGTAGCCCTGCAGCCCTGTAGACCTGCAGCCGTGTAGCCCTGCAGCCCTGTAGACCTGCAGCCGTGTAGCTCTGCAACCCTGTAGACCTGTAGACCTGCAGCCGTGTAGCCCTGCAGCCCTGTAGGCCTGTAGACCTGCAGCCGTGTAACCCTGCAGCTGTGCTCCATTGTGTGGCTGCTGATGTTAGAGGGGCTTTAGGACAGACTGAGGCTCTGTGCGTGACCAGGAATGTGTTCAGCTCATTTCACTCTTAAAGCACAAGAATGACGGCAGCAGGAGGCACTAAACCACACACACACACACACACACACACACACACACACACACAGTCTACCTATAATAATAATAAAAACATAAATTTCCTGTCAGGGTAAATGTTACAAAGGGCTCAGCTTTAAATATTTTATAATGCTTCCTTCCAATTAATGTTTTAAGGGCCTTGTAAGTGAACCTTGAAAAGCCCAAAGCCCACATCTTTTTCCCAGTTCTTTTGAAAGTGCAGAGCTGAGAACAAGCACTGTAAGCACTGTTAGCACTGTAAACAATGTAAGCACTGTAAACACTGTCAGGACTTTAAACACTGTAAGCATTGTAAACACTGTCAGCACTGTAAGCATTGTAAACACTGTCAGCACTGCAAGCACTGTAAGCAATGTAAACACTGCCAGCACTGTAAACAATGTCAGCACTGCAAGCACTGTAAACACTGTAAACACTGCCAGCACTGTAAACAATGTCAGCACTGCAAGCACTGTAAACACTGTCAGCACTGTAAACAATGTCAGCACTGCAGGCACTGTCGGCACTGTAAGCTGCAAGCACTGGAAGCACTGTAAACACTGTCAGCACTGTAAACAATGTCAGCACTGCAAGCACTGTCGGCACTGTAAACACTGTAAGCACTGCAAGCTGCAAGCACTGTCAGCACTGTAAACACTGTTAGCACTGTAAGCATTGTAAGCACTGTATGCACTGTAAGCATTGTAAACACTGCAAGCACTGTAAACAATGTCAGCACTGCAGGCACTGTCGGCACTGTAAGCCGCAAGCACTGGAAGCACTGTAAACACTGTCAGCACTGCAAGCACTGTCAGCACTGTAAACACTGTAAGCACTGTCAGCACTGTATGCACTGTAAGCACCTGTAAGAGATGTGCGCCCAGTTCCTGATTGACTCCGTCCAGAGAGGTGCGGCTCACATGACCCCAGGACTCCCCGAGGCCTGCAAACAAATCAAGATAGCGTTACAAGAAAGGAAGATAGCGTTACAAGAAACTAAATGTCAGAGTTTACAATGAAAGCTGAGGGGAAACAATAAAGAGAGGGTCTAATTCTACAGTATTAGCCTGTACGTCTGCATTATTAACAGAAGTACATTCATAATTAGTCATTTTATTGTAGGGGCTTTATCACTACAACTGATGAGGCTTTAATTACAGCAAAACAAATACTGCTAATCACGTCTACAAACTGGTTTTACAGGGTTCAGGGTTCATTTAGCACACAATTATTGAATATAATTTTAAGACTTAACACCGTTAACTGCATCATATGATCAAAAAGGGAAATATTGGGTCAATAACAAGAATATAAAGATTAACACAGTTTTTGTGTCAATGTAATACAAACATAAATCCTACAAGCTGTATCTACTGTATAATGTAAATAGATAATAAATATGCATATCAATATACTGTACATATCTACACATTAAATATGTATTTCTTTGCACTATTTATATTGTTTACAACTTACAAAAACATTTGTATTTTTGTTAATGTTACTGATCAAATCTCTCTCTCTC
>NW_027176743.1:12500-28478 GCF_023349555.1 Cebidichthys violaceus
ACACACAGTAAACCCTCTCTTAGGGATCCAGATATAAGTGTGTGTGTGTGTATGTGAGTGGAGGGGTCATGTAATTTAACCCAGGATGGACAACATGGCTGAGGTCAGAGGTCACACTAGTGACCACTCTGAGTGTCATAACCACACACACACACACACACACACACACACACACACACACACACACACAGAAAAACATCCTCTGGTACACTCCAAATTAAGAACCCTTTCAGCAATTATTGTCCCCACCTCGGCAGCCCTCTCATGGGCTTCACTAGTCAGCACACAGGCTCTACCGGTACCAGCAGAAGGGCTTCAACACACCAGGCAGGAGTGAGAAGCTGCTGCCTGAGAGCTGCAGATCCTTCAAGAATTCAGAGAGCTTGTTGCCTCTTGTGGAACGGCAGACATGTTCCTGTGAAGCTCTGCAGAGCTCCTGAGAACTGATTCATGCAAACACTCTGTACTGAGCATGGATCTGTCCCGTTACAATGTCCTCACTGAAGGGAATCTGATCTGTCTGTGGCCCCCAGACCCCAGGCCCCAGACCCCTAACCCAGACCCCAGCCATCAGTCCAATTCATCTGGATTCTACACCACATATCTACAGCTCATGTTGCAGGGCTGTTTTTGGAATCCTGCTGTGGTTCAATCATGAGAAGGAGCCTGCATGTTGTCATGTGTTACATGTAGAAGAACCTGCAGTATCTGTGTCTCATCTTCTCTTTTAGACTCAGCGATGTAAATAATGATACTTTGATTTCAAGCTGATTGGAATGTATAATCAAATAACTGCCTCACAGTCCATGTTGTGTATATTTGCAGTAATATATGCTTATATTTGTATCGTGAAGATTTAAAATAAATTGTCATTAATATAAAAGTATAATACTACTTGGTCAACAGTTGATGCTCCTTCTCTCCTGTGTGCGTGACAGTGATCTAATAGAAAGATAATAATCAATAAAGTGATCGCGTTCATCGCAGATCCTTGTCATGCGTCCTGCTTCCTTTGTCCTGCTCTACTGTTACAAGGAGCTCCATATGTGGAGGATCACACGTGCGCGCACTAATATCCGCGGCTCTGCAGAAGTCACGCAGGATGGAGCCTCGTCTCAGCTAATCTGCTAGCAGGGGCCATCAGGGGCCCCGAGAGAAGCTGGGGGGACACGGACAGACGGACGGACGGAGGGACCGCGTGAATCAATGTACTCATGTATAAATAGAATATAGTGTATTATGAGAAGATACTACTCAAACTCCAGGGACAGATGTTTTAATATCACGCGATGCGGACAGATGTAATGTCGCCTATGAGGCTGTAAAAAGACATTGCTCAAAATGTTTGTAATAACCATATAACAAAGCTATTTCAGGAATTAGGATCAGCCAACAGACGCTCACACTGATGCACAGACCAGTTTAATAGATCAGTCACATATTTGAAACGAGGAGAAACTGATTTATCATTTATTTAAAATTAGGGAAAAATTACAAATGACCAGCTAAGAACTGACTTTTAGCCACTTATTAAAAAGGACAACGGAAAATAAAAATATTTAGTATTCAAATCGTATTATTTAAAACAAAGAAAATACGCATGCTATTGGTACTATTACTATGTGAAAACCCTATTTACAGGAATACGATCAGCAGTTTATCCTCACATCTATTCATATATAATAACAATGTATAATTATCTATACAATATGATACTGTAGTAATTATGAATTCCTCGTTTATATCGGTATGCTCTTGTGCTCCTGATGAAGGCCAAAGGTTCTTCTTTTTGTTCTCTTATTATTAATAATCATGAGTCAGGCTCTCACCTTCAGGGAACACGACCCTCATCTTCAGGTAGCTCGTGGTCAGCCGGATGATGGACGCTTTGTCCAGCTGGGAGGTGATGGCGGACGGAAGCGGCAACAGTTTGGCCAGTTCATAAAACTCACTGTTCTCCTTCTCCCGCCGGGTCCGCGCGGCGTTCTTCGACTTCTCCTTCATGGCGTCGCCTCTGCTCGTCCACCGTCGGTCCCCGCTGTCGGTCACTCGGTGTCCAGGTGTCTCATAGCCGTCTCCGCACACAGAACTAGATTTGTCCCCCTGGTCCACCTACAATCCACAGCTGCCGGCGGCGCGTGAACACACTCCCATATTTCCAGGTGTTCCGGTGGTTTGAGACGAGCGGGAGGCGGCTAATTCCTGGCTTTCTGAGGGTTCTTGCGGCGCTCTGGTCAGCCCATCGGGGGCCTCACTGCACACTTGGATCCATCACACCGGGTGCTGAGAGCCGCTGGGGGTCATTGGGCCCTGTAGGAGGACACGTGTGGGACAGAGACGCTATCTGGGTGAGGCATCACTTACTAAGTCACTACGTACAACTACCAAGGACACTTGTTTGAATCCCTCTACACAATGTAGTGGCGGTACTTTTAAATGCACACTTCACTGCATGCTTGTTCGCTTACCTCCGCGCAGAAGGCCGACAGTTAGCTAAACTGACGCCCGTCGAGCTTCAGAGTGTCCCGGCAGAATGTCCCAAAAAGACCAGCATTCAAATCCTCCATCCCGTGTTCCTCTGGACAGCAGAGCACCAGAGCCGCCCCAGTGCTGCGGGCTCGAATACCCGCCCACTGCGGGCAACGCTTCTCCTATTGGACGACTGGATAACCTCTTGACCTATCTATTGGCTAATCCGAATAATGACGCGCTTCAGGAGGAACGGGGATTGGCTGGTGAAAACATTCACCTCTGGACAAACTGGAACGAAAAATCCCCCAGAGTGCGTTCACTCTACGTCCCCTCAAACAAAATGTATTCTGAAAGATTTAAAGGCGATCAACACAATGACATATTCACTAAAGATTGCTTTGAAGCCATTTAACAAGCTCTTTCACTTGGCACACTTTGGCCTGACTAGAATTATATATTTTCATTTTCACAATTTGTCCAAGATTATTGCCGCTTCTCACATCCAACAAAAAGTTTACAATTGTTAACGGTGGCAGGCAGCGTGTTTTAATATTTAGTACAGAAATGTACATTTTAGCAGCAGATTGAAACATTGCATCGACCTATACAGTGTGGATGATGGGCCACATCTGAATGATGATTGAGATTATATGATTATTATGTTCCTGTGGAGGCAGAGGCGTCTTCAACCTGCAGATAATAGAAGATCCAGAACATGCGCAGTTCAGCGGTGCCGCTGGTGCTGATGTGGTGTTTCTTTAGTTGGTTACTACAGTATATATTTCTGGCCTATATGACACGTAATATAGAACTACAGCACGCGCTCTATAGGCCGAACATCAAAATGGAAATTATATAAATATATATATATATATATATATATATATATATATATATATATATATATAATATATATATATAACAGAGAAATATATATAGAAATAGAAATATATATATTTCTCTATATTATATATTTCTCTATAGAGGAATATATATATATATATATATATATATATATATATATATAATATAGAGGAATATATATATATATATATATATATATATATAATATAGAGGAATATATATATAAATATAGAGATATATAGAGGTATATATATACATATATATATATATATAAATGTAGATATATATATACATATTTCTCTATATATAATATAGAGAAATATATATATTTATCTATATTATATTTATATATATAATATACATATATATATATATATATATATATATATATATATATAAACAGTATAAATGTGATATAGTGATTCACCATGTCCTTGTGTTAAGTAGTTGTCATGCATGATATGATGATGGGCACACGTCGGCAGGTCTCTCTCTCTCTCTCTCTCTCTCTCTCTCTCTCTCTCTCTCTCTCTCTTTTTCTCTCGCTCTCTCTCTTTTTTTTTTCTCTCTCTCTCTCTCTCTCTCTCTCTCTCCGGTTGTCAGGACCGGAGCGGCCTGTCGGTAATGGGATCCAGCCTGCGGTGAGGAAATCATCCGGGGCGCTGTAGGCGCACGGAACGGTTTAACCTCTGCCTCAACTCCACATGTAGGACTGTGATTAGACTGCGACTGTGGAAAATATGACGGTCCAACATAGTCCTGATCAAGAAGCACCGAGCCTAGTCCAGATCTCAACAAGCAGATCAACGTGGGCTTCAGCGCTTCTCTCAATGTGATCGAAGCGATGCAGAACCCGTTCTCTATAACGAGTCAACACACACACACACACACACACACACACACACACACACACACACACACACACACACACACACACACACACACACACACACACACACACACACACACACACGATCGACACTGTGGAAGCGGGATCATTATTGTGAATTAAATACTTGACATTCTCTTTTGGAGCATAATATCTGAGGAATGATACTGATTGTGTGGATTTGAGGCGTTTCTTGACTTTAGATAAAACGATTTGGGATTTCGGATTTTGGATTGAACGAAATACATTTAATGACGTCACTTTGTATATTCTAATGCCCTTTTTTGTGTGACTTTCTTCTGATTTCTATATAGACCGATATTAAATATAGAGGGTCTGTTTAACAACGTCAGGGTGAATAAGTAAATGTAAATACTCCCCACAGATAAATCGTTGACTAACCACTGGAAAAAAACTAAAAAGCATGACCTTTCACAATTCATTATATTAGTTATATTTTTTGTAAATGTTATCTTTAACCCTCGTGGTTAACAAGCCGTTTTAAATCCTTCTCCACACTGCCACAAATATCACACTTCATTATGCTGTGGTTGGCTTTAAACGGTCAAACTTTAAACATATTTAGTCGCGCATATCACAGAAGTTCCCCTAAAAAGCCAACACTTGTACCACGTGATCACAGAATATCAACTCCTCCTCGGCTCAATAAACCTCCCAAACTTCATGAGCCGTAACAGGAGACCTCCTGGATCTGTGGAATCTTCTGCTCCTTGATCCAGCTCTCCTCAGCTCTCATTGCTGTGCAGACAGTGACTCAGCCCTCCTCTGTAGTTTAATCCTGGTTATTGAGAGAGGATTAGAGCCCACATTAAAGTAGATCGGATGTCAATGCGTTATTTCTTAGAGTTGAATCCCTGTAACACTGTCATGGCTTACTGGGACACTTGAATATAGCAAAGTCACTGCTAATGTTATTAATTATTATTATTTATGTCATATGATGCAATCCATTGTACCCAAAAAGAACAGATCAAAATCCATGCAGCAGAACCAGAGCGACTCTTTCATCTTCTGTGTTCCTCAACATTACCCAGTTTGGTTGGTTCTTCAGTGTGTTATCTAATGGAAGGTGGACCTTTCTAACTCCATGCTTCCAGATCTTTCTCATTATCGAACTTGGTCTTCAGCCCCAAACCACGCTGACTCAAGAGACATTTTTCAAACTTCCCACAGCTCCCTCTGGAGACACAAAAGGCTTCACAGTACTTTTCTGTAAACACGCTTCGCTGCTGAACATTTGTGAAGTTTTCCTTTAACCGTACGGATGCAGCCATGTGTGATTATTGTCGAAATAAATACATCAAATGTGGAACATAATCCAAGTTATTACAGAATGGGTGAACAGGATCTGCTCCAGTGTTAACGTGGCTCAGATCCATATTTTTATATTAACAATGTATGAAATGACAACATAAAACAAAGTGACAGCAGTCGCTCGTGGTGATGACCCTACAGAGAATCATCTGGTTCCGTTTGGATTCCCTCTCACCGCTCTCATGACGTCACTCTCACTGTTCAGCTAAACCCACTGAACACTATCTGCTGGTGAACACAGAGGAGGACGTAGAAGCTAAAGGGACCGATATTCTTATCAGGAACTAAAAAAAGAGATCGATGATGATGGTAATGATCCGCTCCGCATCAAGGCTTCTATCTGCACCTCCCCTGCTGGCCTGCACACATTCACACGTTATCATTTCTACCATGGATTTAGTCCAGTTTGATCCGTCTGTCTGCTGCTGGAGCGAGGGCAGCAAAGGGACTGTGTGTTGGCACCTGTTGGCATAACCCTTCATCTTGTCACATACTGATGCTTGGCCAGGACCCTTGGCCTCACTTTCTAAAGCACTGGGTGTCCCAGTGAACACCTGGATAACCTCGTGTCCTCAAACAAAATGTAGTTGTATCTGTTCACATGCTCGGGGAATAAAGCTGATTCTGATAGAGCACATAGTTGTGTTCAGAACCTACAGTATGATGTCACAGTGAAGTCATCTCTTCATCCTTTCATCCCAGTAGACATTTGTTTGTCATAATTAGCGAATTCATTCTTGAGTTATGACCACAAACGCGTTTTGTGAGCTCAGTGACCTTTGACCTATAAACTTGGATCACCTGCATCCTGGAGATGGACGGATGTGTAGACGCGTGGAGGAATAAAAACCACGGAACATCTGAGGTGTGCAACCACAAGAAGGATGCGGATCTGAACTGTTTCAGAAGCTGATGTGCACGTTCAGCAGCAGAACTACAGAGCTGGTTCAGGGTTAGGAAGTCTCGTCACATTTCTCTACTACCTCGGTGTCCGATCGCAGGTTTTCAGCCGGGGACACTTCTGAGTAACACGGTGCGATTTCTAGGGAGGAGGAGATTTATTTGACAACACAGATGTGCCAGTTTAGTGATGCCGAGTGAAGCCCTGTAGTGGGAAGAAGCACGTTTCACACACCTGCACTGAAATCCACTGCGGCAGATTAAAGAAACGGTCAGATTTGTCCTGTTAACATACTGAAGCCACATTCTCCCTTCTGCTAAACCAACACGCTGGAGGTTTGATTTGTGGATCAATGTCTCAATGAAGAGTTTAAAACTAACTTCTGATTCTAAATCAGTTCAACGCACCAAACCCTCCAGAACCCCTAACCAGCTTTCAACCCTAGCACCAAACCTACCACTCCGACATGGTGCTATGCATTCACTGCTCACCGTCTCATCTATAGACAAGCCTCACTATTTTCACAGCCTGGTCTCTTCTAGTGGTGCCTTCTAGTGTCTTCTAGTGGTGTCTTCTAGTGTCTTCTAGTGGTGTCTTCTAGTGCCTTCTAGTGATGTCTTCTAGGGTCTTCTAGTGGTGTCTTCTAGTGCCTTCTAGTGGTGTCTTCTAGTGTCTTCTGCGCGATGGACACAGATTACAGAGCGAGACGTCCTCTGAGGGTGGGACAAACACACACTTTCACTCAGCAGACCGGCGTTCGTGTCTCGTTTGAAACCAAAAACAATGTGATTCTCACCGGTGTTACCAGGTGTCCCATGATGTCACATCCGTGGCTTACGTTGATGAATGAAAAATGAAAAGCATACTCATCTCAAGTCAAAACATGTTTTTCTAACACTAACTAAGTGGTTTTGTTGCACAACCCTGACCGCCACCATTTAATGTTAACCATTTCACAACGTTAACCAAAGTGAACCTTCAGTATCAAGAGGCTGAGTCAACAGCTGCCCAAGTGGCAAAATATGACGAGCAGGGATGAGATCACGGAGGTTTTCCCACCAGGCTACAGTGGTTCTTATGAATTGGTGTAGTTCATGAATATCTATTCCTCTCATTCTTTATCAGGATATTCTGCTCTTATGTGCAGGGTGTTTTTAAACCCCAGTGGAAGCACCGACAGGCTATCTCTCTAACAGAAGCTGGTGATCTGAATGCAGTGGGAACTCTGAGTGAATATGGTGAAGGCTTATATTTTTCTATATATACATTTTGCAGGAGGAAAGCAGGGACAGTGACTGGGTGAAGCCACAGGACCTGCCGCCGTGCCCGGACACTCATTACTGCTGCAACCATATACACTTTGCACCCGTGAGCTGTCGGATCATCTGACAGAGTACGAAACCTTCGGAGGCAGAATCTGGGTAACAGGTTTCATGTAGACGGACGGTCAGCCAACGATGGGCTGGGTGTGAACACGTCGGTGTAAAAGTTCTCATGCTCTCTTTCTTTCCTCACACAACTAACTACAAGTAGAACCAAGTGGAACACCATGAAAGTCTACGAGCAGAGACGGTCTGAAAGTGTGAGCGTTTATTTCCATGAGTACACTTCATGGTGTTGACACTGCAAAGACACAGAAGACAGTTGTAAAGGACAGGTCAGCGGGATGTCACCGTGTAGAAACCATTCAGCCTTGAGACGTGATCGGATGATGTTGGTTCACCTGAAGCACACGGAGGCCTTCACTCACTGAGACATGACCTTTAGAGGATCCTCAGGTCCTGGAGACTGCTTGTGTTTTGGCAAAAGAAAGCTTTATTTCACGACCATGTGAAGAGAGAGAGGGACAGCCTTTGAAGGAGACACCTTACCTATGGGACATAACCATTAACCTATTAAATTAGGTTAAATCAATAACATGAAAACATAAAACCTTATTCCTTTAAAGAATCACAAGATATTCTTCTAAACCATCCATTTCCCACTGATATCAAATGATCAGATTAATGTCATTTTTTTGACAACAGTAGCTTCAATTGACCAGAATGCAATGCAGAAAGTAAGAGTCGCTGTCAGTGTTAACCATGACTAAGTGAAGCAGACGTAGATGAGAGTCAGCAGCGATCAGTGACACAGGATGAGGACGTTTAGTGTCAGGACCGGTCAGTCACGGAGTCGGACACCTCTGTGTTGACCTGAGCCGTGATGCTGGCCGGTGCTACATTCAGGTGGATGTCATACTGCTGGTCCAGACCCAGATAGCTGTCACTCATCAGGTACAGTGTGTAGATACACCTGGAAGCACAAGGCACATGGATCGGTAGTTAGAACATGAGCGTGGATACACCGTTTGGTTCCACGTGAAGCGTTCTTTCTCCGTGTTCGGTTTAAAGACGAGTCTAGTGATCCTCTGCATTCTATATGGATCCCACACGCCGTCCTGCTGGCCCAAATACTCACTAAAGCACCAAAAAGGGATGTTTGTTAAAAGCTACAGGGGCCATACAGGGGCTGTTTTAGGAAAGTACGGAATTTGAAACTATACATTATATATATACTATACATTTGTGAGCCCTTTATAAAGATGTACATCTTCAGTAGGAACCACTGGGCTGAGATCCACAGACAGGCTAGAGACAGTACTGAGAAATGGACCAACACATTGTCTCAGTCTTTTCATGGGATTTGGTCACTTCACACAGACTGCTTTCTATTTTAATGGAGGCAGAGCATCTGAAACTAGCTGGAAGAATCAATCTTCTATATGTATAATGTATAATGAGCAGGTCTCACATTCTTACAAGTATTTGACTCTAAAACTATTTCTGCTACTAATCCAGAATGTTTGTCCTGATAATGATGCAGTTAAACTTTCTGAAGGGAAACTGGAAAACGGAGGTTTTTGCTTTCAATCACAGCATAATGTTTATGTACCTGCAGGTGAGTAAAGATTTGAACTAATAGAAATCACCATGAAACTTCCCCAATGGATAACTTACATTGAGACAATTATTTTTGTATCTTATTAAATATGTTCTAATTTTCATGCCTTTCCAGAACAGAGATCTGAACATTGGATGAAGCCAGGTTTTCACAGAGGGAATTTAAGCTTTCTTTTTGTTTCACTACATAAATCAGAAAACACTGTCAAAAGCATTAGTAATGAAACGTTGTATAAATCAGGCTCTGAATGATAGATGAACAAACCCCTTTGTAAAAACCTTCAGAATTTAGAGAGGAATGAAACTGGAACGTTTGGTGTATGTAAGTCTGGAAAAAGATATTCGGAGGCAATAGTCTTTAAAAAGAAGTCAAAGGTATGGAATTCCAGACATTTTGAGGAAACTACAGGAGAATACGGTAAAAAACTGTTCTCATATATGTGTCTTTTGGATGTTTTCTTTCCATTAGTGTGGGAGAAGACATGTTAAGGAAGAAATCTCAAAATTGCATAATCCCCTTAAAGCCTCCTTTTAGTACAGCTTACTTTCCAGTCCTCTCCGGTGTGTAGAAGGCCACCGACACGGCCGTGTGGTGGCGCACGTATCCCACCCGTTTGACAGCCAGCAGCTCCCTGCGATCCACCTCTCCCATGACCAGGAACCAGCCTTCATCCTTCACCTTGGGGAACCTGGAAGCCTGGGCCTTACTGTCCTGCTTCCTCTGGAATAACAGACGCACTGTAAAGACTCACTGTAAAGACTCACTGTACAGACTCACTGTAAAAACACACTGTACAGACGCACTGTACAGACTCACTGTAAAGACGCACTGTAAAGACTCACCGTAAAGACTCACCGTACAGACGTACTGTACAGACGCACTGTAAAGACTCACCGTAAAGACTCATCGTACAGACGCACTGTACAGACGCACTGTACAGACACACACACACACACACACACACACACACACTGTACAGACACACTGGGCCACAGAGGCAGACAAGACAACCATAACAAGATCAACTGAATTAACAGTTAAAACTGTATGAAGCTCTGCTACACATAATAATACAGACAATTTATTACAAAAAGTGAGCTTGTGATACATCACTGTATCATCGTTGTTTAAACCAACAGGCCACAGAGACCCATGAGTCCATTCTCTTCAGTCTGCATATGAGACC
Organism: Cebidichthys violaceus; assembly: GCF_023349555.1. NCBI lineage: Eukaryota > Metazoa > Chordata > Actinopteri > Perciformes > Stichaeidae > Cebidichthys > Cebidichthys violaceus. Next base: position 23,091 of record NW_027176743.1, read on the forward strand.
AGTTTAACGGTCTTTCATATACAGCTGATCCTAGAACAGTCTGCATCCCAGCACCAACCTGCAGCTACACTTTCATAAAGCAGCACCTCAGCTTTATGAAGCACAATACTAAATCACTTTAAGTATCCTCAGCATCTGAAGATCCGTATATCTCTGTCAGACAGAGCTGCATCTGCAGCCAACATGCAAAGCAACCCGGACAAAGAATGCTGTACTACAAAGAGTCAAAAGATAAAAAAACTGATCATGGCGATTCCCATCATTCATTTGGTGCCAAATTGTGATGTCATAGATGAGCATATGTAAAACAAGAATGTCCTCTTTCTGTATATCTAGTTATTATAGCAAAAAATAAGAAGCAATAATAGAATAGAAGGTCTGACAATAAAGTAGTTTAGAATCAAATCTTTCAACGTATACAGATGTACATTTTTAAATTCAACTACATGTTGCTTCTCTCACTGAATGACTTCCAGAATTAAAGGGTAACTTTGGTATTTTCCCATGGCTCTGTGTCTAAGTGACTAATGGGTACAGCCACATTTCAAACAGGTCCTAGCAGCTGCTAAACAGGCTGTAGTGTAATCACTCAACTTCAATGTGCGTCTACTAAAAGAGCCCCACAAGAACCCTACAGAGAAACGACATGCTCTTCTTTACCTCTCGCTTCCTGTGTGTTATTGTCATGCGACTTGTTGCCGGGAAGACAGCGGTGGAGCGGTGTGTGAGAGACGGTGTTGTTAAGTGTAGCTTAATGTTATCTGTTAGTTTTGTATTCCTCTATGGTAACCTCTGCTCTATTTCCTGTCTCACTGGGCATACTGACCCTCTGCTGGCCCAGGTTGACGCGTCTCAGAGACACCTGCAGGACGTACTCCTGGTCCGCGTGGACGTCCAGCCAGCTGCTGCCCTCCTTCGGGTTAGCTCCTGCTGCCGGCAGCGGACGCTCCGTCTGCTGCTGGCTCTGCTCCCACCAGCCCTTCACGCTCATGTGGACCTCCAGCACTGGGAGGTGACTCAGGAAGGACCAGGCCTGATGAGAGGTGCTGATGTTACCTAATCATCTTCCATAACTACATAGTCTTGTGTATATATATATATCTGCATAATAATCACAAATGGGTGTGATAGTGCTCAGACATGAATATGGTGCCCTAAGTTGGACACAGATGAATACACTGTCATATTATTATGCAACACTAATTTGCATTATACATTATGTTCTTCTATCTGGACTTCTGGCACTTTGGGGCTATAAAATAACAATAATAATATGTAGTATTATTATTATTATTATTATAGTGCCACTCTGCACATGAATAAATCAAACCTGTAGATGATCACTCTGTTCTTCAAATGTTCTCTTATGACATGAAAAGAAAGACAGGCGCTGGAGAAACTTCTCATTCATCCCAGCACTGCTCTCTGCTCTTATGTGCATCTGAAGTGTTTTTATGGAGAATTTAACATTAGGCTCAACCCAAAAGCCCCACGACGAGAAAGACATAAGACATTAAAAAGATAAAGGAACAGAGAAAGTGGCAGGAAAACGTGTGTGTGTGTGTGTGTGTGTGTGTGTGTGTGTGTGTGTGTGTGTGTGTGTGTGTGTGTGTAAGTGTATTGAGGGCTGGGAGGAGAAAAGCCTCTCTGGTTCACCCGGCAAAAGCTATTTATGTGAGGATTACTCTCCCTGGGCAAGTCAGACAGGAACGCTGCTGCACATCTAATTATTTAATTAGAGAGGCCGCCACACTGTGTGTGTGTGTGTGTGTGTGTGTGTGTGTGTGGGGGGGGGGGGTAAAAGGTGGGTAAGGAGGAAAGCAGGGACAGTGATTGGGTGAAGCCACAGGACCTGCCGCCGTGCCCGGACACTCTCATTACTGCTGCAATTAGCACTTCAATTGGAGCTGTAAACCTCGTCTATGGAGCTGTAATTGGGGATCCTGGAACTATCTGGGACCACAGTGGCAAGACCGCTCAGGGCACGTCACTGATAATGGTGTGTGTGTGTGTGTGTGTGTGTGTGTGTGTGTGTGTGTGTGTGTGTGTGTGTGTGTGTGTGTGTGTGTGTGTGTGAGACAGTGTGCCATCCACATGTGCTAAATGTGGAATTAGATCCATTTTGGAGATCATTGTAGTAAAATGGACATATTTAAGTCCTTGCAATCCAGCTGTTGTGTTGTTTTTTGTTATTTATGTTCTCCAAAGTACATATTTTGCTGATTTTGTGCTCTTGCCGTGATAATATTTGGAATCTTACCTGGGCAATCTGACTTGATTGAAACTCTTGACCGACGATAGCAGCGAAAACACTTTCCTTTCCATTGCAGGTGGCAATCAGTTCAGGAAGTCCTTCGATTGGCAGGTTGAAGCCTCCCACGTTGCCCCTCCCCTTCCTGTTTGACCATTTCCTATGGAGTCAGAGAGGGAGACGTCACAACAAACCCTACCCTGCTTCCTGCTGTCTCTCACCACAGGGACTGGAGGCCTTCTTTCTCATCCCTCTCTCTGTATGGTGTGTGCTTTAAACATTAACTCACTAGGTCCTTTATGTTGATGTTCATGTGTTTGAGAAACTTTTAATCAGAGAAACACACACTAATAGTGCAATACGGAGTCTGGGGACCCACTTTTAAAAAATGACAAAGCATCTGAACCCAGAGCACCTTTTGTGCGTAATGAATGTTCCTGACCATTTCCACATCACCTTACATTCAATGGAATAGGTGAGCCAGCTATTTCTAAGAGATATACATGATTTAGTTGTATGCATGTGTCATTAAAATGATATACACATGATAAATACTTGAAGTGAGACCAAATAACTGCATTTGAGCAGAGTTAACAGACTCTCATCAGTTAAACAAACACAATGTACCACAGCCTGTTACATCAGTTTCTATGTTAGAAGTACAATTATCAGAACCACACAAACATTCAGGCTCCCTCATGTGGCCCAAATGTGTACTACGAATATAGATGTTAAATCAAAGAGCATAGAAGACATTTAGCTACTGTACTTGACGAGCCTAATCCTTTCTGTGGCTGCTTTAGAAGGCATGTGAAGAAGCTGTTCAGACATTAATGAACATGAGGAGATGTAACGTTCACCGACTGTCAGCACGACTGGGAAAACAACGAGGGTACGAATCATCGTACGGGCCTTCTGGCTGCACCGGTGGTGAGGTGATGGTGTGTACCTGAACAGATAGAGGTCTTGTTGTTCAACATGTGGTAGAGTCAGTAATGAGGAGTCGTGCAGCCAGCGGCCCTGGACGATCATCTGCACCAGGTTGCAGATGCTGATGGCCGTGACGAGCCAGCCTTCGTTGGCAGCTACGTCCAGCATTGCCTGAGGAGAACAAAGAATAGACTTATGATGACAGACAGTCATCTTTCTGATGACCTCTCAAGCTAAGTCACTCAGCAGGGTTTCAACTGACAAGAGCTTTTGTTGCGTAAAGCTTCGGGTTGGGTTTTTTCCAATAAATTTTGCTCTTTCACTCTCCGACTATGACAATCATCTGAGTTCATGTGTTGTAATTAGATACGCAATGCTGAAGAGACAGAGTGTAGCCAATGTGAGGCTAGCTGGTGGTCATGGATGATACGAGGCCTGACCTGAGACCTAGTGACAGTCAGACATTCACTTCATGTACACTGTAAACATCAATACAAAATATACATTCCTTCAATACAAAACTCAGAATCATAGTGAGTAAACGGTAGCAGCAGAACACCAGAAAAGTAACCACATCCATGAGCCATGCAATAGCACTGCCAGATACACAGCATGGAAAATCACAAGCACATGTACACACACACACACACACACACACACACACGTCCTGAGCTGTGGACAATGGCTTACAGACGTTAAGACATGGTCCTAACTTCAAACAGTACACACAAAAAACCTACATAAACAAACCGCAGATACAAATGACAGTGGTAAAGTTACAGGAATGTTCTTATGGTTCTGACTCTGGTGAGTTGACTAGGTGTCGTATTCTGTTGTTTAGAACCTTGAGTCAGACCTCTTTTGGGTGCCACACAATGAGAATGCTGGGTGTCAGATCTAACCTGTGAGCATCATGTTATTTATGAGATGGATCAGCTAGTTCAGCTACAAATCACCTACTAATGCTCAACATTCCCCTTATTCTGCTTCACGTACAGCACAGCACCGAGCAGCTCATAGCTCAAATCTATTAGCTATGTTTCCCTCATGTCGCTATCATTAAATTGATTTCAACAAGTTAGTGTTCATGCTTCTAAACCTGTTTTATAATTCTGATACAACACTGTAGTTCTGAATATACAGTGGAACTTTCATGACGATGAAATCAGAAGTGAATTCTTGAACACCAGGAGACTTAATCCACAGTCGTATGTCAGTCTTATCAGTGTTTAAAGAAGAACTAGTTCTACTGTGTGAACAATGCATCACACCACACGCCTCAGCAGGTCAGCCAGTGTTTGCATGATTCTTGCTCTGATCAGAACCTGGGAAGGGATTCTTGTCAAGGATCCTACTGAGTGAAACCTTTTATGACCATGGAAATGCTCCACAAGTAGTGGGCAGCATTTCACCTCTACTACTGGGTCCACACAATCTAAATGTACAATCATTAGTTATGAATGCAAAGAAACCAAGCAAGGCAAGAAAGGCCAAATTCAATTAAACAGCAGAAGTTCAAACTGCTCAACGTCTATGCTTTGATAGTTTCTTTATTGGATTAAATCCAAAGTTGCAAAAAACAAGACAACGACTCATATTTTAATAAGAAAACTAATCAAAATCACTACATATGTATCTGACAAATTGGAATAACGTGTGTAGCCTTCTTACTTGCATTAAATACGAGCTGGGAGTCTCAGGCTCTGTCCCTGCTCACAGTTGACCTCAAGGACCACACACAAAGGGTCCCTTGGAGAGAATCTGTGTCTGAACCTTGGAGCCTCACTACTGGTGTCCCTCAGGGTTCTGTTCTGGGTTCCCTTCTTATTTTCTCTTTACATCAAGTCACTCCGCTCTGTTGTTCACTCAAAGCCTGCACGTGCCATCCGACCTCTGCAGCTCATCCAGTAAGCAACGGTCTTCCATCTACACAAGTTCTCCCGCTCTACACCGCTCCTCTGCCCCTTGGGCTGGCTCTGGGTGGCTGCTCCAGTGCGACTCTAAACACTGGTGAATCCAGGTCAGGACATGGTCAAACCTGATCCAGCCAACCAGCTTGCTGTTCCCTCACTACGAGGGGGCGGCTACCGCTCTACCGAGTCTCAACTGTTTGCTGTCCTAGTTTCACAATGGTGGAACAAACTCCCAATTGACATCAGGACAGCAGAAACAATACACACCTTCTGTCAGAGACTGAGAATTCATTT